>NW_020954599.1:47285040-47470063 GCF_900497805.2 Vombatus ursinus
TCTCTCTCTCTCTCTCTCTCTCTCTCTCTCTCTCTCTCTCTCTCTCTCTGTCTCCTTCAACCCAGTTCTGCCTTTGATAAATGTTTATTTGACTCTGGCCACATCATTGAACTCCTTAGGGCTATAGGCTACTATATAAAACAAGTGTTCTTACTGGCTTATGTGTGTCTTGGACACTTTGCGTCCAAGGAGTCTTGAGATGCAAATGAACAGCTTCTCAGAATAATATCTAAATGCATTAAAATACATAGGATTACACAGAACACTAATCATATTCAAATATTTATCAACATAAAAATGAAGAAACAAGTTCATAGAACTCGAGCTAAGAATCCCTGCTCTGATTATAAGTTGGAGAGAATGTGCCAACCTACATTGATCAAGGAAATTTCTCCACCTATAATTCCCTGCACAAATGAAAAAAAAAAAGATTTCTCATGCTTCTATGTGTGTCTGTGTGTGTGTATGTATACATTTAAAAATCGCTCCCCCAAACATTCAGACATTCAACTAAATGTATTGTTTCCTGTCAGTAACTTATTTTTCAAAATAGACTACAAGTGTGTCTAGATGAACAGAAGTAACATTTCCACTTTTGAGGGGTAAAAGGTTGGGAATGGGGGATGGGAAGTGAATAACAAAATTAAGATATAATTCATAGTGTGATAAGACTGAGAGGCACTCAGGTTAGAATACAACAATGTATTTCCTTCATGTTTATAATAAAATAAAGTAAAATGCACATAATGTTTAGTAAAATATGCAAGCTTTTAGAAACACTAATCTATGAACATTAAAACATCCTGTAAGAGCAAACAACCCATTTTTTTTGCCACAATTTAATTATACAACCTTTCCATTTAGATTTGTTTTGCTTCCAAGAAAGCAAAAAAAGCTTTTAATTCATATTTTCAATTTTTTATCTTAATCAAGATTAAATTATTTTGCTGTTAATAATGGTTTCTGATTGAGTTTATCCTAAAAATCTGACAAATGCTACAATGATATAGTCTAATTTGCATCTCTGTTGCCAGCTCACAGGTTGAAACAATAGCTTATCTTTCCTTCTTTGCTGACTTTGAAAACATTTCACTGTTCAACTACCTTTGGTTATTTTTATCCTGCACCATAGGAAGGAAGTATTTGACAACAGGGACACTCAGTGAATTGAATTATTTCTTAGAAAATTACACATTTGGGACTGATTTCTTTTGCAGTTTCCATAGATGCAATGCTCATGAAGAAAGGATAAGCCTGCTTGGGTTTATCTTCTCCCTGAAGATCAAAACTGTCAGAATGAAAATAATTCTGGCTTAAATTCCTAGAATAAAATAACAGTAATAAACAGAATGGAATTGACTCTCTGTGGATCTTAATGTGGCACAGGCATTGAAGTGCAATGGCTATAGATGGCCACAGTCAAATAGTTGTGCTAGATTGTTAATATCCTCCTGGATCATATACCACTGTTAATACCAGAGGGAAAATGACACAGGTCTTGATACACATCAGCAAATGGTCCCAGGAGCATCACTATTTTTCCGAGTATCAGAAAAGAAGTCCCAAGTTATCCATTCCCATACTTGTTTCCTCGCATGCTCTAACACTGAAAGTATTTTAGCCAAAGACCTATACATACATACACATGCATGCACTCATACATCCACACAAAAGCAAAAACAAAAACATCATCTTTCTCCCATGTCTTAGATTTAGAAAGAATCTCAAAAATTATCTTATCTTACCTATATCTGAATAAACATATTCTCTACAACATACCTAACAATTAGTTTTTTTACCCTCACTTGAAGTTTTATTGTGAGAGAAAACCTACTAGCTTCTGAGGTAGTTCATTCTCATTTTTGAACTGCTCTAATATTTAGGATTTTTTTTATAATTGGCCTAATTTTGCAACTTTTGTTCACTGTATTTAATTCTGCCTTCTGAGACAAGGAAAAGAAGACTAATACCTCTTCCACTATAAAGATTTTCAAATACATGAAAAGAACTAGCATTTTCTGTCTGAGGCTTCTCTTCTCCATGTTATACATCCTTATTTTCTTTATTACATATGGCAACTTCTATTCCTTGTCTTCTCAGGTTGCCTTTTAGCATTCTAAAATGAGAAATAGGAAACTAAACACAACAATTGAGAAGAGGTTTGCTGAGGAAGACCATTATAGGACATTTGGCCTCAAGGATAGGGCCTGTGTTCCAATCCCAGCACTGACACAAACTGTTTTATAACAACCTTGGCATTCAACCTCAGAGCACTAGACAATTTTCTAGGATTTTATATAGTTTTTTTTCCCTGCCATATGACACTGATAACTCTTATTCAGCATGGGGTTCCCAACTAGGCAATGACAATTCAATGGTTGATCAATCACAGACCCTAATCTTATTAATTATGAAGTATCATCTACTGACTTGGCCTTTTTCCTTGGGTGTATGGACATGACTGATGCATAGGTGATAATACAGAGAACTGGCCAGCAGGACACTATTTAATGTCTATCACCCCCTCACTTCAATATCCCAAAATGAATATCCTCCTTTTAAAGTCCCCTTCGTTTATACTTCAGTTTATATCATGCCTTCCCCTCCTTCAGAACAGTAAAATAAAGGATTCAGAGAAATCAAAGAGTTGAGCTTCTCTGGGTTAATTAATAATGATAAAGAAGATTGAGGAATGATCCTGAGGGGGGTGGAGCCAAGATGGCAGAGTGAAAGCAATGACTTGCTTGAGCTCTCCCCCAAACCCCTCCAAATACCTGTAAAAAAACGGCTCTAAACAAATTCTAAAGCAGCAGAACCCACAAAAAGACAGAGCGAAACAAATTTCCAGCTCAAGACAACCTGGAAAGTTGATCATTAAGGTGTATCGCACAGGACAGGGAGAGGAGAGCAGTTCGGCGTGGGCATGCAGGCCACAGCAAACCTGGAGCAGGCCTCAGAGGACTGAATCACGGGCAGCTGTGGTGGTTTCCAGAATTCTCAACCCATAAACACCAAAGACAACTTGGAAGGTCGGTGGGAAAAGTCTGTGACTGTGGTGAGAGAGAGAAACTAGGTTTCAGCCACAAGTCCCGAGCGTGGCCCTGGGCAGCGGCTGCCTCCTGAGCTTCTGGCCTACCGACTGAGGGGGAATCAAGTGGCTGATCAGAGGGGGATTGCAGGGATCTTTTTGCCAGTGGTGAGGTAGGAATCTCTTGCTTTGCCTGTGCTTGGATCTGGGTCACAGTTCTGAGGGGCGGTCCCCGGGTGAGGAGGAGTGCAGGTGTGGTGCAGCTTGTTGTGGCAGTGGAGATGAAACACCTTGCCCCTTATCATACCACCTTGGAAGAACTGAAAATTTACAGGTCCCTAGAAGTAGCTCTGAAAACAGCTGTAAAAACCCCCGAAGCTTCGGACACTACATTCTCCACATTGGAAGCAGACTCTTACCTTAACAAAGAGTTTAAAACTCAAGTAATTGGGTGGGATCATGAGTAAGCAGAGCAAAAAGAGTCAGACTATATTATCTTACTTTGGTGACAAAGAAGATCAAAACATACAACCAGAAGAAGACAACAAAGTCAAAACTCCTACTTTCAAAGCCTCTAAGAAAAATATGAATCAGTCCCAGGCCTTGGAAGAGCTCAAAAAGGATTTTGAGAAGCAAGTAAGAGAAGTAGAGGAAAAACTGGGAAGAGAAATGAGAGTGATGCAAGAAAATCATGAAAAACAAGTCAACAGCTTGCTAAAGGAGATGCAAAAAAATACTGAAGAAAATAACACCTTAAAAAATAGCCTAACCCAAATGGTAAAAGAGGTCTGAAAAGCCAATCAGGAGAAGAATGCCCTAAAAAGCAAAATTGGCCAAATGGAAAAGGAAGTCCAAAAGATTACTGAAGAAAATACTTCCTTAAACATTAGAATAGAGCAACTGGAAGCTAGTGACTTTATGAGAAATCAAGATACTGTAAAACAAATCCAAAAGAATGAAAAATTAGAAAACAATGTGAAATATCTCATTGGAAAAACAACTGACCTGGAAAACAGATCCAGGAGAGAGAATTTAAAAATTATTGGACTATCTGAAAGCCATGATCAAAAAAAGAGCCTAGACATCATGTTTCAAGAAATTATCAAGGAAAACTGCCCTGATATTTTAGAACCAGAGGGCAAAATAGAAATTGAAAGAATCCACTGATCTCTTCCTGAAAGAGACCCCCAAAGGAAAACTCCTAGGAATGTTGTAGCCAAATTCCAGAGTTCCCAGATCAAGGAGAAAATATTACAAGCAGCCAGAAAGAAACAATTCAAGTACTGTGGAAACACAATCAGGATAACATGAGATTTAGCAGCTTCTACATTAAGGGACCGCAGGCCATGGAATATAATATTCTGTAGGGCACAACCAAGAATCATCTACCCAACAAAATTGAGTATAATCCTTCAGGGCAAAAAATGGTCATTCAGTGAAATAGAGGACTTTCAAACATTCTTGATGAAATTGAATAGAGTTGAATAGAAAAATTTACTTTCAAATAGAAGACTCAAGTAGAACATGAAAAGGTAAACAAGAAATAGAAATCATAAGAGAATTATTAAGGTTGAACTGTTTACATTCCTGCATGAAAAGATGATATATGTAATTCATGAGATCTTTGTCAGTATTAGGGTAGTTAGAGAGAAAAAAATTATATGTATGTGTAGATAGATAGATAGATAGATAGATAGATAGATAGATAGATAGATAGATAGATAGATAGATAGATAAAGGGCACAGGGTAAGTTGAAGATGAAGGGGTCATAACTGGAGAATAAAATTTAGGGGTGAGAGAGGATTATACTAGGAGAAGAAGAAAGGGAGAGGTAGAACAGGGTAAACTAACTCACAAAAAAAACAGAAAAGAAAAGGTTCTGATAGTGAAGGGGAAATGGGGAAGGTGAGAGGGAATGAGAGAATATTATTGTCGTAGGATTTGACTTAAGGAGAGAATAACGTACACACTCAATTGGATATGGAAATCTGTCTTACCCTATAGGAAAATAGGGGGGAAGGGGCAAGAGAGTAGGGGGATGATAGAGAGGAGGGCAGATTGGGAAAGGGGGTAATCAGAAGCAAATATTTCTGAGGAGGGACAGGGTCAAAAGTAATAATAGAATAAATGGGGGCAGGATAGGATTAAGGGAAATAGAGTTCGTTTTTCAAAGCATGTTTACCATGGAAGTGTTTGGCATCACTGCACATGTATAAACTATATTGAGTTGCATGCCTTTTCAAAGAGGGTGGATGGGGAGGGAGGAAGGGAGAAAATTTGGAACCCAAAGTTTTAAGAACATGTTTAAAAAAATGTTTTCACATGCAACTGGGAAATAAGAAATACAGGAAATGGGGTACAAAAATCTATCCTGCCCGACAGGAAAATAGAAAGGGAAGGGGTTAAGGGGGGGGGAGATAGAAGGGAAGGCAGACTAGGGGAAGTGGTATTCAGAATGCATGCCATCTTGGAGTGGGGGGAGGGATGAGATGGGGTTAAAATTTGGAACTCAAAATCTTGTGGAAGTAAATGTTGAAAAATAAAAATAAACTTATTAATAAAAACAGAGGATTGAGGTTCTGTTCCCCAGCTAGGATGGTTTGTTTTTTCCTAAGGCAAATGGTTCTATCCTTAAAGATTATGGATATAAACTCCAGAAACTGTCTTTGCACAAAAAGCAAATTCAGTGAGGAAGTATAGTCAGTAATATTCAAAACACATTTTTTGGTGATAGTTGGTCAGTAGAATTATCTTAAAGATTAAATGCAATACTTTAATGTTATAAATATCTGTTCACGTAGAAACCAGGAGAGTCAAATTACTTTTATTTAAAATATATTTAGAAGCCTATATTATCCCCTATGATGGATAAGTACCTCTAAGAGATGGGAATTTGAGTTTAATTTTTTATTTTTAAATTCAAATTATGGCCCAAATTCTCTTATTAAGGTTAGAAATGTATCAACTCTTTTCCATTCTCCTAGGTTTTGTTTAATAATAAGATATATTTTACAATTAATTCTCTGGATATATTTCTCTATTTAAAAGAAATAAAAGAAACAAGAAAGAAGGAAAGAGAAATCATATCGCTTTTTTAAAATTTTATCAGACATGATAGTTTTGTGGTTACTTTTATAAAGGTATATAATTCAGAGATTATCTTTTGAGAATGATTTTTTTCATCAATTTGGACTTTTCTAAAGAACAGAGAGACAGTGTTCCATGGTAGATAAGAAACACAGCTTGGAGTTAGGAAGAGAAGTTCACATCTTGCCTCAGACACTTACGAACTGTGCAGTCATAGACAAGTCACTGATCCTCTCCATGTCTTTGTATCCACATTTGTAAAACAAAATGGTTGTTTGCATTGGTCCCTAAAGTCCCCTCCACTTCTACATTTAGGATGCAGTGAATGTAGTTGCAGGTATTGTGTCATTTTCCTAGGAAACAAAATGTATATATCTTCCTAATAATTTAGTTTAGTTCTTTTTTAATTTAATAACTAACATCTCTAAAACTTTGTACTTGGATATCTCCTGTGAAATGACATTAATGCAAGTTAAGATGAAATTGACTGAAAATCTCAAGCTCAAATTAGTCAATAGCTTTCATTAAAATGCATTACACAATTTGCATACTAAATACTGCTTATCACTGGGAGATAGATGAAGCTTGGGTGAGACATAGATTCTGTCCTTGTTGGACCCCACAGTCTAAATGGCAGAGAGAAAAAGAGAGAGAGAGAGAAAGAAAGAGAGAGAGAGTGAGCATACAAGTGCATTAGCAAAGTGCAGCACAAAGCATAACATGGGAGGCCTTGTGGTGAAGTTTGTTAATAAATATCTCGGAAGGCTTTATTAAAGGAATGTCATTTGAATTGCCCTTAAAACCAAAGGTAAGAATTAAGCCAATAAGAGAGGGAGGTAGCACATTCAGGGACAGAAACAAAATGAAGAAAATCACATTGGCTGGGAAACTAGGGCACATTCAAGGGCCTGAGATGCATTTGGCTAGAGCCTAGAGTTGATGGAGCCAAGTCATCAGATAAACTGGGAAGACAGAATGATGCATGGTTGTTAGAGGCTTTAAATACAAGGAAAAGTGTTTGTAAACAACAGGAAGTCATTGAAAGCCACATGACCAGATCAATGAATGTAAGAGATTATTTAGACAGTGTTAGAAATGATGGTCTAAAGGAGGGGTGGGGAACCTGTGGCCTCAAGGCCACATGTTTTAGAATATGTACTCTTAGAACAATTATTTTGGTTTCATATGAAGCCTATAATTTCATTAGTATAATGAAATTATAGCCCAGGGATGGGGACTCCCTACACCAAAGCAGATCTACATGTGTTCTGCAGCTTATAGTTTTAGAGGTTATGTTGCGGTTTGTCCTTCATTCTCAAAGAGGACCATGAAATCAGGGAGATGATGACGTGACTTGCAATTGACTTTGATTTGAGTGACGGAGGGCTGTTCAAAGTCACCAGCCTCACTTTCTCCTGCAGAACCAACTGGGTCCAGTGGCCAGATATTGACCAAGATGACTGGAGAAGGTCCAGGATGCTGTGGAGATCTTGACCCTTTTAAGCTAAGGTCTTTTCAGGTTCTCACTTTGAGTGAGGCAATTAAAGGCACCTTTAAGAAATGAATCAAGGGGAGCAGCTAGATGGCACAATAGATAGAGCACTAGCCCTGGAGTCAGGAGGACCTGAGCTCAAATCCAGCCTCAGACACACTTACTGTGTGACCCTGGGCAAGTCACTTAACCGCGATTGCCTCGCCAAAAAACAAACAAACAAATAAAAAGTGACTCAAAGGATGGCACCTTTAATAATAATGATAATAAAAAAAAATCAAACTGGGAAGGGAAGGCCCTCATGGTTTCTGGCCAAAAGAAAAAAAACACTAAGTGGTTGCTAGGGAAAGAAGTTAAATTGCTTTCTAGGGTTAAAGATCCTAGGTGGGGTCAATTGAATCAGAACCTGAAGCCAAGGCTTCCTAAGCTCAAGACTGGATTTCTGTGTACTCTATTACACTGTCTCTCAAAAACAAAACAAACCAAAAATAAAAACAAACAACAACAACAAAATATACTTCAACAAACACAGTGAAGTCACAATTAATGTGAAAGTATTCCCCTGAAATGGTTGTTGAATGTATTCAAATTTGAACTATTTGAAGTTATGATTATGTAAAATTTGATAATTGGTTCCAGTCCTATGGAAATATGCAGTATGAATTTGAATAATGCTACAGTTTTAAGGAACTCATTATTTAGGACCTAGATGAATGTTTATGGTACAAAATCTTCAAACTTCTTTATGGGAAAGAAAAAATATTGCTTTTCCAGTATTGAATTACTATGCAGGCAATAACTAGAAATAAAAATTTCTGCATTCATTATCCTAATCCTTATTCAAATTACTATAAATCATTTCCTCTATTTTTTTGGTAAAAAAATACAACAGTCTAATATTGATGTCAGTGTGCTTGCCCTATTTGCCAAAACTACATTGTTTGATTTTTCCTAATATTATTCTTACTGAGGCTGTACACCTAGTATGGAAATAGCTTGATGGGGAAAAATAATTTTTCATAAAATCCTGATTTGATTGCAATAAATTTTCTTATGTACGTAAATCAGAAATTACTGTTCAAGGTGAATTCTAATAGTTCAGAGAATTGTAAGAAACATTACCCATTTATAATTTTGGTCATTAGGCTCTCCTCTGAAGAAATGGGGAAATTAGAGAATGTGACATAATATTATAATCAAGGAAGGAAAATCATTTTGATATAACTTTTGGGAGGTGCCTATATAAATTTCCATTGCATATCCCAATATTTTATTGTAGAAATCTGAGATCTCATAATCCTGATGATCATGAGCCAGTATTTCCAATTTATCACAGTTCTTCAGCTAAAAATCTAAACAAATCTTAAGGGAAATATTTTCAATAAGCAGATTTTTTTAAAGACCAAAATATGTAAGTCATAACCACTAGTTATTCTAGGAAACAGGCAACATATAAACACACCCACAGAGAGATATTTTAAAAAAAGTATAATCACTATAGAGAAGCACTATCTGTCCTAATCTCTCTCTGTCTGTCACCTTCTTATTTCTTTCACCACCTTAGTCTTGGATTTCATTACCTCTCAAGTGGAATATTGTAATAGCTATCCTAACTTGGTATTGAATTAGAGATTTTTAAATTGTTCTTTTTCCAGCTTTTTTAGTTGTATGCCCAATTTATTTATCTCCTCTTTCTCTATTTTATTCATGTAAGCATTGAAAGATATAAAACTTCCCCTAAAAACAGTTTTTGCTTCATCCCATAAGTTTTCATATGTTGTCTCATTATTGTTATTCTTTTGGACGAAGTTATTGATTGTTTCTATGATTTGTTGTTTGACCCACTCATTCTTTAGGCATAGTTTCAAATTGCTCTCAAGAATGGTTGGATCAGTTCACAACTCCACCAACCATGCATTAGTGTTCTATTTTTCCCACATCTTCTACAACATTTATCATTTTCCTGTTTTGTCATGTTAGCCAGTATGATAGGTGTGATGTGGTACTGAGGTACTCTGAGGAGGACTCTGCAGAGTCATTTTGATTTGCATTTCTCTAATCAATAGTGATTTAGAGCATTTTTTATGACTATAGATAGCTTTACTTTCTTCATCTGAAAACTGCCTGTTTATATCCTTTATCATTTATCAATTGGAGAATGACTTGTTTCCTTATAAATTTGACTCTGTTTTCTATGTAGTTTTTTAAATGAGGCCTGTATCAGAGATATTGGCTCAAAAAATTGTTCCCCAGCTTTCTACTTCTGTTCTAATCTTGGTTGCATTGTCTTTGTGCAAAAGTTTTTCAATTCAATATAATAAAATCATCAGGTTTGCATTCCATAATGTTCTCTACCTCTTGTTTGGACATAAATTTTTCCATTCTTCATAATCTGACAGGTAAACTATTCCTTACTCTCCTAGTTTGCTTATAGAATCAGCCTTGATATCTACATTATGTAGTCATTTTGACTTTATCTTGGTGTAAGGTGTAAGATTTTGGTCAATGCCTAGTTTCTGTCATCCTATTTTCCAATTTTGACTGCAGTTTTTGTTAAATAGTGAGTTCTTATCTCAGAAGTTGGAGTCTGTTTTTTTGTTTGTTTTTATTTGTTTTTAATTGTGTTTTTTTTTGTGAGACAATCAGGGTTAAGTGACTTACTCAAGGTCATACAGCTAATAAGTGTCAAATGTCTGAGGACTGATTTGAACTCAGGTCCTCCTGACTCCAAGGCCTAAGCGCTATCCACTGCACCACCTAGCTGCCCCCAACTTGGAGTCTTTGGATTTATCAAACAGTAGATTACTATAGTCATTGACTATTGTGTCTTCTGTAACTAACCTATTGCACTGATCTGCCACTTTGTTTCTTAGCGAGTACTAAGTAGTTTTGATGAATTGCTGCTTTATAATACAATTTAAGATTTGGTACAGCTGGGCCACCTTCCCTTGCTTTCTTTTCATTAATTCCCTTGATATTTTGGATCTTTTGTTCTTCCAGATGAATTATGTTATTTTTTTCTAGTGCTATAAAATAAAATTTTGGTAGTTTGATTGGTATGGCACTGAATAAGTAATTTAATTTAAATATAATTGTCATTTTTTTATATTAGCTCTGCCTACTCATGAGCAACTGATATTTTTTCCAATTATTTAGATCTGGTTTTATTTGTGTGAAAGGGTTTTGCAACTGTGTTCATATAGTTCCTGGGTTTGTTTTAGCAGGTAGACTCTCAAATATTTTATAATATCTACAGTAACTTTAAATGGAATTTCTCTTTCTATCTCTTGCTGTTGGGCTTTTTTAGTAATATGTAGAAATGCCAAAGATTTATGTGGCTTTATTTTATAGCCTGCAACTTTTCTGAAGTTGCTTATTATTTCAAGTAATGTTTTACTTGATTCTCTAGGATTCTCTAAGTATACTATCATATCATCTGCAAAGAGTGATAGCTTTGTTTCTTCTTTGCCTATTCTAATCTTTTCAATTTCCTTTTTTGCCTTTCTTATTGCTAAAGCTAATGTTTCTTGTACAAGATTGAATTACAGTGGTGATAATGGACATCATTGTTTCACCCCCGATCTTATTGGAAATGCTTCTAGCTTATCCTCATTACTTATAATGTTTGCTGATGGTTTTAGATAGATGTTACCTATCATTTTAAGGAAGACTCTATTTGTTCTTATGCTCTCTAGTGTTTTTAATAGGAATGGGTGTTGCTTTTTCTGCTTCTACTGAAATAATCATATGATTTCTGTTGGTTTTGCTATTTATATGGTCAATTATGCTGATAGTTTTCCTAATAATGAACCAGCCCTGAATTTCTGGTATAAATCCTACCTTGTCATAGTGTATTATCCTTGAGATAAGTTGCTGTAATCTCTTTGGTAATATTTTATTTAAAATTTTTTTGCATCTGGGCAGGTAGGTGGAGCAGTGGATAGAGCACCAGCCCTGAAGTCAGGAGGACCTAAGTTCAAATCTGACTTCAGACCAAACACTTGACACTTACTGGCTGTGTGACCCTGGGCAAGTCACTTAACCCCAATTGCCTAAAAAAAAAATGTAATATTATGTATGTTTACCCTGGACAAGTCACTTAATCCCCATTGCCCAACAACAACAATAAAATTTGCATCTATATTCATGAAGGAAATTGGTCTATAATTTTCTTTCTCTGTTTTGGCTCTTCCCAGGTTTAGGTATCAGCACCATATTTGTGTCATTAAAAGAATTTGGTAGGAGTCTTTCTTTGCCTATTTTACCAAATAATTTATGTAGTATTTGAATTAAATGTTTTTTAAATGTTTGATAAAATTCGCTTTTAAATCCATCTGGCCCTGGGGATTTTTTTTTTCATTAGGGAATTCAATGATGGCTTGTTCAATTTATTTTTTGTGAAATTGAGTTAATTAAGTGTTTTATTTCTTCTTCTGTTAATCTGGACAGATTATATTTTTGTAAATATTCTTCCATTTCATTAAGATTGTCAAAGTTATTGACATACAGTTGGGCAAAATAGTCCCTAATTATTGTATTGATTTACTCTTCATTGGTGGTGGATTCCCCCTTTTTATTTTTGATACTGGTAATTTGATTTTCTTCTTTGTTTTTTATATCAAATTAACCAATGATTTATCTATTTTATTGTTTCTTATTCTCATACAAGCAGTTCTTAGTTTTATTTGTTAGTTTAATGTTTTCTTCATTTCAACTTGATTAATCTCTCTTTTGGTTTTCAGAATTTCTAACTAGGTATTGAATTGGAGATTTTTAAATTGTTCTTTTTCTAGTTTTTTTAGTTGTATGCTCAATTTATTTATCTCCTCTTTCTTTATTTTATTCATGTAAGCATCGAAAGATATAAAACTTCCCCTAAAAACAGTTTTCCCTGCATCCCATAAGTTTTCATATGTTGTCTCATTATTGTCATTCTCTTGGATAAAGTTATTGATTGTTTCTATGATTTGTTGTTTGATCCACTCATTCTTTAGAATTAGATGGTTTATTTTCCAGTTAAATTTTTAATCTGTCTTTCCACTGCCCTTTATAACACATAATTTTTACTGTATCATGATCTAAAAATGATGCATATTTTTGCCTTTCTGCATTGGATTATGAGGTTTTTATGCCCCAGTACAGGGTCAATTTTTGTGTAGGTGCCATGTACCACTGAGAAAAAGGTATATTCCTTCCTATACAGATTCATTTTCTCCAGAGGTCTACCATATTTATCTTTTCTAAAATTCTATTCTCCTCTTTAACTTCTTTCTTGTTTATTCTGTGTTAAGATTTATCTAGTTCAGAGAGGAGGAAGTTGAGGTTCCCCACTAGTATAGTTTTGCTGTCTATTTCTTCTTGTAACTCCCTAAACTTGTCTAAGAAACTGGATGCTATATCACTTGGTGCATATAGGTTTAGTAATGATATTACTTCATTGTCCATAGTGCCTTTTAGCAGGATATAGTTTCATTTTTTATCTCTTTTAATTAAATCTATTTTTGCTTTTGCTTTGTCTAATATCAGGATTGCTACCCCTCTTTTTGTTTCTTCACCTGAAGCGTAATATATATTTTGCTCCAGCCTTTTACTTTGACTCTGTGTGTATCCCTTTGCTTCAGATATGTTCCTTATAAACAATATATTGTAGGATTATGGTTTTTAATCCACTCTACTATCTGCTTCCATTTTATGGGAGAGTTCATCCCATTCCCATTCACAGTTATGATTACTATCTGTGTCTTTCTCTCCATTTTATTCCCACTTCCCATTTATGTTTTTCTTTTCTCCCTTTCCCTGCTCACTAGAGTTTTGCTTTTGACCACCACCTCCCTCAAACTGCCTTAAGCCAAATCTGATGAGAAAAAAGATTTATTCATTCTCTCTCACCTCCCTGCTCTTCCCCTCCATTGTAAAAGCTTTTTCTTGATGCTTTTATGTGAGATAATTTACCCCATTCTATCTCTTCCTATCTCCTCCTCCCAGTACAATTCTCTCTCACCCCTTAATTTTATTTTTTACATATCATCCCTTCATATTCAACTCACCCTGAATCTGCTGTCTATATTTATATATTCGCTCCAACTACCCTAATACTGAGAAAGGTCTCATGAGTTACAAATATCTTTCTATATAGGAATGTAAACAGTTCAACTTTAATAAGTCTCTTATGATATCTCTTTCCTGTTTACCTTTTCATGCTTCTCTTCAGTCGTGTATTTGAAAGTAAAATTTTCTATTCACCTCTGGTGTTGTGATCAAGAATGCTTGAAAGTCCTCTATTTCATTGAATGTCCATTTTTTCCCCTGAATGATTATACTCACTTTTGCTGGAGAGGTGATTCTTGGTTGTAATCTTAGCTCCTTTGACCTCCATGATATAATATTCCAAGCCCTTTGATCCCTTAATGTAGAAGCTGCTAAATCTTGTGCCATCCTGATTGTGTTTCCACAATATTTGAATTGTTTCTTTCTGGCTGCTTGCAATATTTTCTTCTTGACCTGAGAACTCTGCAATTTTACTATAATATTCCTAGGAGTTTTCCTTTAGGAATCTCTTTCAGGAGGTGATCAGTAGATTCTTTCCATTTCTATTTTACCCTCTGGTTCTAAAATATCAGGGCAGTTTTCCTTGATAATTTCTTGAAAGATTATATCTAGGTTCTTTTTTTTTGATCATGGTTTTCAGATAAACCAATAATTTTTAAATGATCTCTTCTGGATTTATTTTCCAGGTGAGTTTTTTTTTTTCAATGAGATTTCACATTGTCTTCTATTTTTTTCATTCTTTTGGTTTTGTTTTACAATTTTTTGATTTCTCAAATAGTTATTAGATTCCATTTGCTCCAATCTAATTTTTAAGGAATTATTTTCTGCAGTGAGCTTTTAGATCACCTTTTCCATTTGGTCTATTCTGCTTTTTAAGGCACTCTTCTCCTCATTGGCTTTTTGGACCTCTTTTGCCATTTGGGTTAGTCCATTTTTAAGGCATTATTTTTTTTCAGTATTTTGGGGTCTCCTTTAGCAAGCTGACTCACTTTTCATGATTTTCTTGCATTACTCTCATTTCTCTTCCCATTGCTCCTCTACTTCTCTTATTTGCTTTTCAAAATTCTTTTTGAGCTCTTCCATGGTCTGGGACTGATTCTTATTTTTCTTAGAGCCACTGAAGGTAAGAACTTTGACTTTGTTGTCTTCTGGTGGTATGTTTTGATCTTCTTTGTCACCAAGTAAGATTCTGTAGTCTGAGTTTTTTTTTTTTTTCCTGCTGTTTGCTCATGTTCTCAGCCAATTACTTGGCTTTCAAACTCTTTGTTAAGGAATGGATCTGCTTCCAATGTGGAGGGTGTACTATCCCAAGCTTCAGGGGTTTTGTGCAATTGTTTTCAGAGGTACTTCTAGGAACCTGTAAATTTTCAGTTCTTCCAAGGTGGTATGATCAAAGGAGAGGTGTTTACTCCTCTCATGACTGTCTGGTCTATGAGAAGGCAAGTAATATGATATAGGTTATACATGTGTAGTCATGCAAAATGCTTCCATAATAGTCATGTTGTGAAATACTAATTATAATTCCCTCCATTCTATCCTGCTCTCCCATGTATTCTATGCTCTACTTAACCCTATCTCTCCTCCAAAGTGTTTGCTTCTGATTTTCTTCTGCACTCTTTTCTGCCTTGTAACTGTGAGGAGGATTCCTTCTCCACTGCTGCCACAAGCTCTCCCATGCCAGGACTCCTCCTTGCCCCAGAACCTCCACCCAGGACTGTAACCCAGATCTAAGCACTGGCAAAACAAGAGAATCCTGCCTCAGCAACAGCCAAGAGATCTCTGTAGTCCCTCTCTGATCAGCCACTGGAACCCCCATTGTCTGTGGGCCAAGACCTCCAGAAGCAACTACTGCCACTGAAACTGCTGCCCTGGGGCTGCGCTAGGGCCAGGGCTGTGCAGCACTCCTCTCACCTAGGTCTGACAGACCTTTCCCACTGACCTTCTGAGTTGTCTTTGGCATTTGTGGGTTGAGAAGTCTGGAAACCACCACAGCTCCCCTTGATTCAGTCCCATGAGGGCTGCTCCAGGTTTGCTGGGTCCTGTCTTTGCCAGTGTGGTCCACACTGAATTGTGCTCCTCTCCCAGCCAAGCACAACAGACCTTTCCTTTCAGCTTTCCAGGTTTTTTTGGACTGGAAATTTGTTTTTCTCTGTCTTCTTGTGGGTTCTACTGCTTGAGAATTTGTTTAGAGACAATTTTACAGATATTTGTAGGAGTTTGGGGGAGAACTCAAGCTAGTCACTGCTTTTACTATGCCATCTCAACTCTGCCCTTTCCCTCTGCCCCTCTGCCCCTCCTGAATTGTTTTCTTCAATTGGATTTTGTATATCCTTTTCCATTTGGCCCATTTTAATTTTTAAGGAGTTTTGCTCTTCATTGAGTTTTTGTGCCTCCTTTTCCATTTAGCCAATTCTACTTTTTAAGGATTTGTTTTCTACAGTCATTTTTTGTCCTTCTTTTTCCCATCTGTGGACTCTCTTGCATATCTCTCATTTTTTCCCCAAATTTTCCTTCTAACATCTCTTATTTGACTTTTAAAATCCTTCTTGAGGTCTTCCAAGAAGGCCTTTTGGGCTTGAGATCAGTTCATATTCCCCTTTGAGGTTTTAGATGTTGGTATGTTGACAATGTTGTCCTCTTCTGAATTTGTGTTTTAGTCTTCCCTGTCCCCATAGAAAGAATCTATGGTTATTGTCCATTTCTTTTTGCTCATGGTATTTGCTATTTCTTGGCTTTTTAAGTTGAGCTCTCCTGCTAGAGCACAATGGGCACTATCCCAAGCTTCTTGTGCTGGAGCCTAGGACTTGGTCCCGTGCTTTCTGTGCTGTGGCCTCAGATGCTGGCAACTTACCTGGTGCTGAGTTGGGGTAAGCAATACTGAAGCTCTTTAAATTGGGGTGAGTGGTGTGGCTCCTGTGGCATATCTGTTCACCCTGGCTGCTTTAAATCACTGGAAGGTTTGTCTGCTGGAGGACTCCTGCCTGCTGGCACATGTGATGGTTTTCCAAGCTTGAGTCTACTGGTTCCACTGCTTGTGCCAAGGTACTTGGGGGGCCCTGGTGTTGGTGCTTGCCTGCTCCACCATCCTGGAGCTCAGGATCTTCCCCTGGTTTGATGAGGTGGGACTCCCTGCTAGCTTACTGAGACACATCCCATCCTGTACTACTCCTCTCCCATCAGAACAAGAGGGACCTTTCCAATTAATCCCCCATGCTTCCTGGACTACAAGACTGTTGTATCCCATCTTTCTGCTAGCTCCACTGTTCCAGGAGCTTTTTTGGAGTAATACTTTCTGGTATTTAGAGGTCTGCAAGGGAGTGTGGTGGTGACTTACATCTTTCTTCAACATCTTGGTTCCTGGAAGCTGTAATCTATAAAGAATTTCTTTGCACATGTGTTGGAAAATATCTGATATTTCAAAACAGAATTTGATATTATTTTCAATGTGAAGATTTAGGAAATGAGATTAGTTGATTGAGAATTGAGTGTTTTTATTTTTTTTTAGATTGAAATCTAAGATATGAGATTCTACTGATAGCCCCTCAAGATATTTTTTGGCAGAAATATGGCTTGATCCAAAATAAGCTTTGTGAAACAAGTAAACAAAACAAACACATGGACTCTAGAACATTTTGCCCTACCTCTTTTCTAAAACTTCTTTTTTTTTTTACTGGTGAATATTTGAAATGTGTAAAAAAGCAATGAAAATACCCACAGAATGGTGATTTACTTTCTAGACCATTACTTGAGAATTTAAGTTGAAATTACTTGAGGCCACATTGGGTTCATTTCTGATCACTTAAAATTACAACCAAGCTGTTTCTTTTCACTCCTCTAGCTTCTCTAAGGAGGAGATCAAGTAACCCTACTTTTTTAAGGAAAATCATTTTTAAAAATTACCTACTTGCTGAAGAAAATAAGTGCAAATAGCTTAAAGCAGAAAATAAAATTGATGATTATCAGATAGTGCATGATTATCAGCCAGTGCTTGATGCCAGAACATGCATACAAAAGGAAAATTCTAGGTAGGTCCTGTCTCCTTTTCTCATTCTGAAAGTAGGCCTTACAATAATCTTGTTTCATAAAGATTTTACACGTAAATATCAGGTCCATTATTTCATCAGCACGAGATTTCACATAGCATAGCTACAATTCAAGCCTATATAAACATCCCATTCATTTCTATTGAAATGGGGAATTCAAAGCAGTATTCACAGTGTTGACAAAGAAAATCAATTCATAATACTTTAAAAGAAAACCAAAAGAGAAAAGAGGCCTTTCTCCCCCACCCCCAAAAAAAACCAGTTGTGCTTCTTGACATTTTTCACAACTTCTTCTTCTTCAGTGGTATACAATTTGACTCCAAAAAAAATAAGATTGTAAGGAGCCTTTTCTCCTCATTCATAAAGGTAGGTACCCTCCTATGCTTTCCACCTAGATAAATAGAAGTCCCCTGCTATACTTACTGTATTTTGTCTTCACAGTGGAGATTAGCCTGGATTAGGGCATAGCTACCTGAACTTTTGAAAATTTGCCCACATATACATGGAGAAATTATTGTAGTTCCTTTCAGTAACTAAAAGGTCTTAACATGGTATTGACATCTAGGTTATTCAATCTTGGACTTGATAACACTACTAATTTAATATGCAGCTAGATGGCTCAATAGTCATTGGTCCTAGAATCAGGAAGACCTGAGTGAACAAATTTGGCCTCAGATACTGACTAGTTGTGTGACTCTGGGCAGGTCACTTAACCTCTGTTTGTCTAATGCACTGGAGAAGGAAACAGCAAACTACTTCAGTATCTTTGCCAAGAAAAGCTCATACATGTGGTGTTACAGTAGAACAGGTTAGGTACATAAGACACATTAGTCAATAACTATAGCAATCTACTGTTTGATAAACCCAAAGACTCCAGATTCTGGGATAATAACTCTCTACCTAACAAAATCTGCTGGGAAAACTGGAAAATAGAATGGCAGAAACTAGGCATAGACTAACATCTTATACCATATACCAAGATTAAGTCAAAATGGGTACACATTTTAGGCATAAAGGTGATATTATAAGTAAACTAGGAGAGCAAGGAATAGTTTACCTATCAGATCTATGGAGAATGGAAAAAAAAATATGACCAAACAAGAAATAGAGAACATTATGAAATGCAAAATGGAAGATTTTGATTACATTAAATTAAAAAGTTTTGCACATGGTCAGCTAAGTGGCAAAGCAGATAGAGCTATGGCCTTGGAGTCAGAAGGACCTGAGTTCAAATTTGGCCTCAGACACATGACACTTACTAGCTGTGTGACCCTGGGCATGTCACTTAACCTAATTGCCTCACTAAAAAACAAAAGCAAAAAAAAAAAGTTTTGCACAAACAAAGCCAATGCGAAGAAGATTAGAAGGGAAACAAAAAGCTGGGAAACAATTTGTACAGCTAGTGTCTCTGACAAAAACCTCATTTCCAAAATGTATAGAGAAATGAATCAAATCCATGGAAATACAAGCTGTTCCCCAATTGATAAATGGTCAAAGGATATGAAGAGGCAGTTTTCAGATGAAGTCATATGAAAAAATACTCTAAATCACTATTGATTAGAGAAATGCAAATTAAAATGGCTCTGAGGTAGCACCAAACACCTATCAGATTGGCTAACATGACAAAACAGGAAAATGATAAATGTTGGAAAGATGTGAGAAAATTGGAACACTAATGCATTGTTGGTGGAGTTGTGAATTGATCCAACCATTCTTGAGAGCAATTTGGAACTATGCCCAAAGGGCTATAAAATTGTACATACCATTTGATCTAGCAATACCACTTCTAGATCTCCATCTCAAAGAGATCATAAAAATGGGAAAAGTATCCACATGTACAAAAATATTTATAGCAGCTCTTTTTGTGGGGACCAAGAATTGGAAATTGAGAGGATGCCCAGCAATTCGGGAAAGGCTGAACAAGTTGTAGTGTATAAATGTAATGGAATACTTTTTGTTCCATAAGCAGGTAGACTTCAGGAAAACCTGAAAATCCTTGCATGAACTGATGCTGAGTGAAGTGAGCAGAACCAGAAGAACATTGTACGCAGTAACAGCATCACTGTGTGATGTCCGACTTTGTTAGACTTAGCTCTTCTGAGCAATTCAATGATCTAAGACAATTCCAAAAGATTCATGATGGAAAATGCTATCCACACCCAGAGAAAAAGGCTGTGGAGTCCAAATGCAGATTGAAACATACTATTTTCTCTTTCTTTTGTTGTCTTATGTTTTTTTTTTCTTTTTCATAGTTTTTTTTCCTTTTGTTCTGATTCTTCTTTCACAATATGACTAATGTGGAACTGTGTTTAAAAAAAAGAAAAAGAAAATCTCACAGAGGGTCACGAAGAATCAGACATAACTGAACAAAGAAACACTATAGAAACTCATGGGGTTCCTTTATAACCAATTAATAGGAGGATTGAGTTATCACGACATCTTGGCAAAGTATAATGATATTAATTCTGTAAATTAATTCATAAATAGATTGGAGCTGTGTTGGCTAGTTTCTAACCTTTTAAAGTAAAGAGAGGGTAGGGCACAAATTTATTCATTTGTGCCACAAAAAAGACTTGCAAAAGATTTTGCAAATTTGTAGATTTGGCAGAAACAGGCAACGAGACATCATGTAAGTTATTTATTTTATGTTTCTTAATTCATCTTAGGGACAGCCATGATATAATAGGGAAAGCATTACCTGAAGTTTAAAAAAAATCCTTAGGTTTTAATATTGGCTCTGAAGTTTGCTAGTTGTATAACTCTTGGCAAAGTCGCTACATCATTCCAATCCTCTGTTTCTTCGTCTTGAAGATATGAGTGCCTTCCCCTTCCAGAAAGGAAGTCATCTTTTGCCTCATTTCTTACCTAGCCTTGATCATTGAATGGGCATTTCCACTGTCAAACAGAGACCTGGGATAGACCTTAGCTTACAAAGGCCAAGGTCTCCCACTGCATCTGGGGCCATCACCAGTGGTCCTGATCTGTAGCTTTCCCCTGGTTGCAGAAGAGAGAGTGAGACTAGTGACTTTGTACAACCTTCTCTCACTTGAATCCAATTGACTTGCAAGTCATGACATCACCTTCCTGATGTCATGTTCCTTTTTAATAATGCAGGACCAACAACAATGAATGAAAGATTAAGATTTGTACTATGTATCAAACGATAATAGTTATGCTAATAACATTTATATAGAACTTTAAAATGTGCAAATGC
The DNA here is from genome assembly GCF_900497805.2 of Vombatus ursinus. Taxonomy (NCBI): domain Eukaryota; kingdom Metazoa; phylum Chordata; class Mammalia; order Diprotodontia; family Vombatidae; genus Vombatus; species Vombatus ursinus. The sequence goes on from NW_020954599.1 coordinate 47,305,954, forward strand.
TTTACAATTTTTTTCATTTGATTCTCATAACACACCCCCTCAGAGATAGGTAATATTTTTATCCTCATTTTATAGTTGAGGAAACTAAGTCAAATAGAAGTGATTTTCCCATGGTCATGTAACCACTTCCCAAGGGTGTTGTGAGAACAGTATTTTGCAAACCTCTAATGTATGATATCAATTGGAGCTTTTGTGAAAGGAATGACTATTTCTATGGTTTTGTTAACAATTACTATGATTCTACTGATTTGTTAGTATAAGGTAAATCAATTAAAATGATACATGTCTTGTGAATATAAAATACTGCTGCTAAAATTTTAATATGGGATGTTACATGTCATTAATAAAATTAATAATTGTGTATGAAATTAACAGTTAATTGACTATCAAGCTATAAGTCAGAAAGAGCTAGATTCAGTATTCCTGATTCTGACACCTACTATCTGTTTGATCATGGACAAGTCACATATGCATCAAGCACCCCATCCTTACCCCTGACTGATGTATTAATTTATAGGAGAATTTTGATGTGCTTGATAAAAGGATTTCCTTAAACTTCACAATATTGCAGAGTTTTAATCTATTCCTATGCATCTCCCAAACACCATCCCCTCACCTCCATCCAAAAATGTTTTGCACACAACAGGTAGTTGATAGATATCTGTTAAGTCGATTTGCATCATAAATAACAACTATGGCATATTCAGAGAATTTCAACATTAAAGCTAAGAATATGTGCACACAATGTTAAAACTCACTAATACAGGAAAGCTAAGCTAAATAAGATTTTGTGTTATCACCTCAGCATAAAGATCACAGAATTATAGATTTAGAATTTGAAGGGAACTCAGAGGTTGTCTCTTTCAACTGTTTCATTTTAGAATGGAAGAACCAAGTCTGAGAAGTCAATTGATGTGTCCATGGTCAAAGAGTTCGTGAGGAACAGGGTTAGAATTTCAATTCACATCCTCTGACCACAAAGCCAGTGACTTTTCATCTGAATCACACAGTTTATCAATCTCAGGTCCACAAAGTTCACAGGTATAGAGCTAGAAACCTCTCATTTTACATATGAAGAAACTGAGCCCCAGCCCGCCCCTTCCAAGTTGGTTGATTTGACCCAGGCCACACAGACAGAAAATGACATGGCCTAGATTCAAACCCAGGTCCTCTGACTCAAAATCTACCACATTTCCTACCACCCCCCTTACACACAAACAAACATTATATATCTGATTTATTTTTGGCCTTTTCAATTATTTTTGGTTTTCTATAGTTAAATAAAATTATTAAAGGTAATATTTTTGAATAATTATTTTTACCCTGGAATCAAGTTTTTGTTGTTGTTGTTGTTTGTTTGTTTGTTTGTTTATTTGTTGGGGAAGGGGAATTATATATCACTGTGGTTGAAAAGCTTGATGATGCTTATTCTTACAGACATTTTCTCATGTCTTATAGACATTTTCTTATATCTTATAGACATTTTCAAGATTACTCTGTTGTTTCTGGACAACTGCTTGTGAGAAAGCAAGAAAATGATCTACCTTCATTTTAAGGGCCTTTACATGGGTTTGAAGGAAATTGTTTTAACTTTCCTTAATTGAAAGAATTGTGGTTGGATCAAGAAATTTTTAGCTGCATGTTTTATCATCTTCTAAAAGAAAATTTATAGAAGGCCTTCTGTCTATTTCATATTAAAATTGTCTTCATTTTGTTTAAAGTATTTGTAAAAACATACATTAATACTATACTATAACTCATTTTCTTCTACTTAAAGAAAGCTGTAAGGCAGAAGGTAATAATTATAATTCTCATGACAAAAAAATGACCCTCTAAAAACAACTACAAATATACTCCAGAGTGGGATGTGGTACCTTTTTGTGAATGGAAACATAGAATGAAAATTCTGGGCCAAGACATGATGATGTCATTCACATATGGTGGTAACATTACTAATCTACTCTTGGTTGAACATATGTTTTGAAATATTTCTTTGGGGAGAAGTAGTAAATTTACAGCAAGTCATTCACACTTTCCTGCCTGATTGTGCTCATGACCAAAGTCATGAATTTAAGATAAGCCTATGTGGGGTCAAAGGTGCTATCTAAGGCTAAGAATTACAGTGCAGAAAAATAGATCTTTTTTCAACATTCTAAAACCAACTGAGATTTCACTAGCATGGCACAAAAAGCCAGGCAGCTTAAATAACATTGCTTATACATATATCCCTTAGTCAAAATTCCTGGTATTTGTAGCTTTATCTTGCTGTGGTCATTTTTTGGCATCACAGGTCATTTCAAACATCATTGCCTGGTTATCTATTATACTTTATATTATCTTTGTCACATTAAGATTTCCATTATTGTGCATAATACATATCAGTTTAATTAGATATTTTACTAAACTGATGCTAGAGAAGGGAGTAGAAGGAACAATAAGGGATGAAAATTTGGACCAAATATATTTTTAAAGATATAATTCCAAAGTAATGAACAATACCTTATATAGCTAAGAATACCTATTATGAAAAGATAAATAAATGAGGCATCCCCTTGATATCAAAAGGCAAAAAAATAAAGTTTATAAATGAACACTGCATTAATTACAAAGATATTTATTGATCTATCACTTTCATTAGACTATGTGATAGTTGAAATATCAATAGAGAGAGAATATACACTTGTGTACAGGTAATTATATTGCAGAATAATTGATGAGTTCAATGTGGCATGATTTGTGTGTGCTGTCAAAGGAAAATCTTGTAGTATGGGATGGGAGGAATGAGTTGCACCAATAAAGGGATACTCACATTGATATGATCACAGATACTTTGGATTGGTGAAGTGTTTGACTATAATCTTTTAGTCTATACTTTAATAATTTATCTTAATGCTCAATAAAATGCTATGGTTGTGTTTTATGTAATAATTGATTTCTTAAAAAGCTAAATTATTTGGGAGACCACATAAATTATTTTAAAAAGGAAAAAAAGGAACATTATAAACATATTCCTATGAAAAACTATGTTCAATATACATAGAAATGAACATGGCAATAATGCAGGTGTTAAATATGAAATCTTAAGAACATATCTATAGGATACAAAAGACTAAATGATTGAGGGGAGTAAGCCATCTATTATTCTTTGTATTATTTTTTTTTCTAGTATGCATTGTCAGTTACTGTACGTAATAAATATCATTTGAATGAAATCTTCATGATTCTTTCAGTAAATAAACCCAGTAAATGGACCTGTAACAATACAGTTCTGTAGAGAATGGTATTAGAGAACCTCCAGGGCATAATTTGAAATTTATTCAAACATTAGCAGTTTTGCCCTTTTAAGTTACTTTTTAGGATAGGAATGACAATTGTTCTAATATCTAAGAAACTACAATTTCTTGGTGTGCATATTCCTTCCACTGATGCAATTCATAACTCCTTTACAAACCTGGAGATGGTCTTAAATAGTTCTTGTGACAAAAAAAAAAATCAAAAGCTTGTGGCCAACATGATAGTAAGTATATTCAAATTTAATTAAACTAGTCATTGGACAAAAGGCACCAAGGCCACCAATACTGATTAATTCTTTCGAGATTGGTAGGATGAGTCAGAACTTGTATTCTGCTAACAGACTTCAAGAATCTGTGGTCATATACCTACAATGATGGGATATCAGAAGAGGACTTTAGTGGCTCAACTCTCAACACTGAGATAGCATTTTAAAATTTACAAAATGATTTGCCTAAGTTATATCATTTGCCCATGAGATAAATAGGGAAGACATTATTACATCCATCTTCTACCTTAGGAAACTGAATTTTAAAGAAATGAAGTGACTTATGCCAGGTGACAAAGCTTGTAAGTAAAGAGGCCAATAAGTAGGAGGGCCAATTGGAATTGATTCCTGTCTGAAATTTTGATGCCTTCTCTACAACATTAAAACTAACACTCTCAGCATGTTCATCATGTTAGTAATTTTACGAATTCTGACTAACCATTTCCATGACACTCATATTATAAAAATATAGCAATGTTATATATTCATATTGGGCTTTTTTCTTGTGCTCTTTTAAGACTTTTGAAGGAAACTTCCATTTATCAACCAACCAATCTGATTATGTGTCCTGTGCAAGGTATAAAAATGAGATCAAATATATGCATAACTCTTTACAAAATGTAAAGTGCTACACAAATTTGTTATTATTAGTAGTATTACTTCTACTTTGTTTCTTTAGTGTATTACCTCTAAGAACCATGTTTTAATATAATTAGCGGCCTAATACTCCAGTAATATCAAAATGAGGAGGGGTTGAGAAGGGCAGTCAAAGCAGAATATTTATGTTAGATACATACTAGCCTCAATGAACTAGAAATGCAGATGAAAAGTTAAGCTGGCATTAGCTGGTTATAAACTTGATAGCTGTTCAAATTCAGTTATTGATTATCCATAGAAGATAGGCAAGTTGGTACCAATTTATATATTTCTTTCATTTTAATTTATCAAAACAACATTAAACAGAATTTGAAAAAATGTAAACTTGCTTAGTAGCCCTATGCTTAATTTATTTCAGAATAGACTATCATAAACTATTTCAGTTGTTTCCTATGAATCTCAATTAGAATTATTTGTCCTTTCATTCTTATTCTTTTTTTCCTTTTATAATTATCCTTCTTGCAGATTCATGACTTTCCAGTAATGGTTTCTTAATGTTGGTTCTATCTACATTTCTCTTAGTTAAGTTGTGACTAACCTTTTGTTTTGTTTCCTTTATTCATGCCATGATATAGAGATAAGGAAGACTGCAATAAAAGTCTGAAATATGAAACCTGGTTAAGATAAAAATATAAACCCTGAAGTCAGGAGGATCTAAGTTCAAATCTAGCCCCAGATCAAACACTTGACACTGAGCAAGTCCCTTAACCCCAATTGCCTAAAAATAAAAAAAGTAAAAAAAGTAAATTAAATAAAAATATGAAGATAACATTTGCATACAAAATTCACCTTACTCAGAGTAAGATATAAGATTGTGAAGTTCGTGAGAATCAGTAATGACAGTGTAATAGACTGCCATATCCCTGTCCATCAGTTATAGGTTCTTCCCTTTTCCATTAGTTTTCCTTAATTGGCTAAGTTTCTTTAGTTGTAACATGAAATATTAATACTGAGCTGTCTCCTGAGCATTGATTGATTATGAGGATGAAAATGTGACCTAGGCATCAGAGAAATTTAAATTATTTTAAAATTCCATGTATAACCCTATGAAATTAGTACGGAATCATATTTGGTAAAATTCTACCTTTTACCTAATTTTTTAAAGAATTGAAATAACCAGTTGTTCTACTACAGAAATATTAAATATTTAGGTTAACACAATGAAAACAACAACAACAAAAAAAAGCCTTTTCATTAATTTAATTCAATTGAAGAATTAATAATAAGACACCTAAGTACTAAGTACTGATTCAAGTGACTTTAAAAACACAGTAAAATGTTATGTACAAGATGATGTATTTACTTCTGCTTGAGACAAAAATCTTTTGGTGTTCCTAAAACAAATACACATATGCACACAGTAACAAAAACCTTCCAATATATTTGTTCTAATCACTGAGAATTTCCTTCACTCTAATTAAGGTTCCTGTGCATACCTTATCAGGAAGATTAACAAATGATCACCTATGCTATTTGGCTTTGATAAATCTCCTAGGATAATTCATTTAGGAAACAAAGCCATCAGAGAGAATATTAATGATTTTACTTTCGACACTGACAGAAGCCAAATTGATATAAACATGGAGAAGCTATAACTTGCATAATAATAACTAAGAGTTGACAGTGTGTATGCAAGGAACATAGTGTTTATGGCACTGAATGTGTCTATAGGTTGTCACAGAAGTGTCATAAAAGGTTCAATAGTACAAAGCAGTGTCCTGTGTTTCCATGTATGATTGGGAAAGAAAAGAGGAAGGAATAGAAAGTTTAGGAAAACTGAAAAATCATAGAACTGTAAGGATAGAAATTACCCCCCCCACACACACATACTCACACTCCAGAGGTAATATATAGACCCAAATAACAATTTATTGAGAAATAAATTTTTAAACATTTCATTTAAAATCTTCATGATTTCCAATAATATGAACAGTTATGAATGAAGTTATATCTAGGTATGGTGCCTTATATCACCTTAAAAGAAGTAAATTCTTTTCTTTTAATTTTTAATTAATTTATTTTGAATTATCAACAATCACTTCAATAAGCTTTTGAGTTTTAAATTTTTCTCCCCATCTCCCCACTTCCCTCCCCAAGATGGCACACAATCTGATATAAGCTATACATGTATATTCCTATTAAACATATTTTCACATTAGTGACGTTGTAGGTAAGAATTAGAACCAATAGGAGGAACCACTAGAAAGAGGCAACAAAATATGACAGAAGAAAAAAAATAGCAAATAGTATGCTTTGATCTGCGATCAAACTCCATGTTTCTTTCTTTGGATGTGGATAGCATTTTCCATCATGAGGCCTTTGGAGATGTCTTAGATCCTTGTATTGCTGAGAAGGGTTAAGTCTATCAATATTAGTCATCACACAACATTGTTGTTACTGTGTACAACGTTCTCTTGGTTCTTCTCGCTTCACTCAGCATCAGACCATACAATTCTTTCCAGGTTTTTGGGAAGTCAGCCTGTTCATCATTTCTTATAGCACAATAGTATTCCATTACATTCATATGCCACAACTTGTTCAGCCATTCCCCAATTGACGGGTATTCCCTCAATTTCCAATTTTTTTTTTTAGGCAATTGGGGTTAAGTGACTTGCCTAGGGTCACACAGCTAGTAAGTGTCAAGTGTTTGGTGTGAGGCCGAATTTGAACTCAGGTCTTCCTGACTTCAGGGCTGGTGCTCTATTCACTGTGCCACCTAACTGCCCCTCAATTTCCAATTCTTGGCCATCACAAAAAGCGCTGCTATAAGTATTTTTGTACATATAGGTCCTTTTCCCATTTGTATGATCTCTCTGGGATATAGCCCTAGAAGTTCTATTGCTGGGTCAAAGGGTATGCAAATTTTTATAGCCCTTTGGGCATAGTTCCAAATTGCTCTCCAAAGTGATTGGATCATTTCACAACTCCACCAATAATGTATTAGTGGTCAGATTTTCCCACATCTTCTCCAACACTTATCATTTTCCTGTTTTGTCATGTTGACCAATCTGATAGGTGGGATATAGTACCTCAGAGTTGTTTTGATTTGTATTTCTCTAATCAATAGTGATTTAGAGCATTTTTTCATATATAGATGGCTTTAATTTCTTCATCTGAGAGCCGTCTGTTCATATCTTCTGACCATTTATCAATTGGGGAATGACTTGTAAAAAAGAAATAAATTCTAAGAAGAAATTTACCAAATAAAATGAGATGAAAAACAACTATTAAAATAAAAGGTGGGGAAGAAAGCTAGGCTATTTTCCTCTTGGTCTAGTAAGCAGCTCTGGACATTCAGCCAAAAAAAGTTACTGATTTAGTATGAGCCTTTTGCTGCAAAAATAGAGGAAGCCTTCTCAATGCTTCTCCTATGGCTTCTGCTTAACCTGGAAATTGGCAACACAGCAGCTTACTTTTTTCTGAGTGGAGTGAAGATGGTGGAGTAGAGAAGCACTCCCAACATTCCCCTCTGTACAATGTTAAATAATGCCTAGACCTGAATTCTGGAGTGTAAGAGTCAACACAAGGTCAGAGTGAGACATTCTTCTAGCCCAAGGCAACATATGAGGTTGGAAAGAGAGATCTGTGACATGGGGAAGGAAGTTGGCTGTGAGTCCACGTGGATGAAATACCAATGGTGGGATTAAGTGGTAGTAACAGAAGTAGCAACAGCTTTGGGAGTTCTCAAGCCAGACATTGTAAGGGCACCTGGCAACTGGTCAGAAAGAGATTACAGGGTATCCCTGTGCTAGTGCTGTATGCAGGACCAAATGCTGTGTGGCAACTCCATTGCCTACACCAAATTCTGGGCCATAGTTTAAGGGCAGAGAGGAGCACTTTCAGTGGAGAGAAAGTGGAAGCCTTGAGGGACAGCATCACTTTCAGCCCCAAGGGATTGGGGACCATGAGGCACAGAATCAATTGCAATTCCAAGGGATCAGGGGCCATTTCTGGGTAAGGACAAAGTACAGATCAAGAGAAAAGTGACCACATCTTTTTTCCAGATCACGCCACCTTGGAAGCAACAAAAACTCCAAAGCCTCAGAACTAGCTCTGAAAACAATAGTTCAAAAAGCCCTGAAGTTTGAGACAGAGCCTCTCCCTCTGCCCCCCAAATTCCCATGCTGGGAATGGAGTACAACATTAACATAAAGTTCTAACTTTAAAAATAGTGTAGAAAAATGAGCAAACAATAACAACAAAACAAAACCTGACCATAAAAGGCTACTTTGGTGACAGGGAAGAACAAGACACAAACTCAGAAAAAGACAATGAAATAAGAGCAGCTATGAGATAGACACAAAGAAAAAAATGAATTGGACAGAAGACCAAGAAGAATTCCCAGAAGAGCTAAAAATTTTTCAAAATCAAATATGTGTGGTAAAGGAAAAATTAAGTAAAGAAATGAAAGCAAGGGGAGAAAATGATGGTAAAAAAAAAAAGAGGCACAAAACATATTAAAATAAATTACACCTTAAAAAAACAGAATTGGCCAAATGGAAAAAGAGGTACAAAAATTCATTGATGAAAACAACTCCTTTAGAAAGCAAAATTGACCCAATGGAAAAGTGGTACAAAAGCTCACTGAAGAAAAAGAAATCCTTAAAAATTAGAATTGGGTAAATAAAAACTAGTAATTCCATTGATTTAATCCTAATAAAGCTTCCCCCAGCCCCAACATTCTAATTTCCTTATAGGCCCTGCTGAACAGCAAACATGTCCTGATTTAACCATATAATCTAGCTTTAATCACACCTCAGACTCCAAGATTCAATATCACCATTGCCCCTAGCTAGCCACTGCCCCCAGATCCAATTCACATATTTTGAAGAGGTGTGTTCTTGTACTCAACCACAATCACATCATCCATTTAGCTCACAATTGGATCACAATACCTAACTATGCATCTTGACCAGACAGGACCACAACAGTTAGCCAACTGGAGGGCAGCACGACCAGGATATTTGACCACCGACCCATAGAAGGGACCCCTCCCCTGTTACTTAATCCCTTAACAAATCCCTTCTGCCTTTTTAATAGTTATAATTTCTCTTCTGTAATCTGCATCACTACACTATAAAATTGCCTGTCTTGACTTACTAAGTTGCTCATTCCTCTTGGAACCTATCCTACCTCTGAAGGGTGTGAATCCTCAATAAATGCCTATTCTTGGATTAGAGGTGGTCTGATTCTGAATTATTTGAGATGGTACCATCACAACACACACCATGAAACCACAACAGTTTTTGGCATCCCTGGGTAGGCAGAATCCCAGTTCTCATCCCATGAGACTAAAGCACAACACCATGAGATGTCCAGAAAATGAAAAGTCAAAAGAATGAAAAAGTTGAAGAAAAGGTGAAATATCTTATTGGAAAAACAATTGATCTGGAAAAAATAAGTAAAAAAGAGATAATTTAAGAATTTTAGGATTATCTGAAAGCCATGATCAAAGAAATAGCCTACACTTCATGTTTCAAGAAATTTCCAAGAAAAACTACTCAATATTATATAAACTATTTGAAAAAAATAATAAAAGAAGGAATCCTACCAAATTACTTTTATGACACAAATATGGTTTTGGTAACTAAACCAAGGAGAGCAAAAACAAAATTTTTTCTTAATGAATATCTATGCAAAAAATTAATAAAATATCAGCAAGGAGATTATAGCAATATGTGAAACACTATGACCAGATGGGATTTATAACAGGGAGGTAGGGCTGATTCAATATTAGGAAAACTATTAGCATAATTAACCACATCAATAAAAATAACAAGAAAAATCATATGATTATATCAATAGATGCAGAAAGAGACTTTGACAAAATACAATACCCCTTCCTATTAAACAACAACAATAAATTTAAAAAAAAATAGGAATGAATGGAACTTTTCCTAAAGTGATAAGTAGTATCTTGATGTAGTAACTTCAAGTAGTAACTGGAAGCCTTCTCAGTAAGATCAGGAGTGAAGCAAAGATGTCTATGATCACCACTGTTATTAAATATTATACTAGAAGTATCAGTTATAGCAATAAGATAAGAAAAAACTGAAGGAATAAAAATAGTTAATGAAGAAAGAAAACTATACCTCTTTGCCAATGATATGATGATACTTAAAGAACCCTATAGAATTAACCAAAAACACATACACGTATGCACAATAACAACAACAACTAGTTGAAACAATCAATAATTTCAGCAAATTTGCAGTATTCAAAATTAATCCACATAAATTATCAACATTGGTATACATGACCAACAAAATCCAGGAAGAGACAGAAAGAGAAATTTCATTTAAAATAACTACAAACAATATAAAATACTTGGGATTCTACTTGCCAAGACAAACCCAGGGATTATATAAACAAAATTACAAAACACTTTTCAGACAAATAAAGACAGATTTAAATAATTGGAGAAATATTAATTGCTCATGTGCAGGCCAAGCCAACATAATAAAAATAACTCTCCCCAAATTAATTTACTTATTCAATGATTCAATCAAACTACCAAAGAAATAACTCATAGGGCTAGAAAAAATAGTAATAAAATTCATCTGGAAGAACAAAATTTCAAAAATGTCAAAGGAAGGGGCAGCTAGGTGGTGCAGTGAATAGAGCACCAGCCCTGAAGTCAGGAGAACCTGAGTTCAATCCAGACTCAGACCAAACACTTGACACTTACTAGCTGTGTGACCCTGGGCAAGTCACTTAACCCCAATTGCCTAAAAAAAAAATGTCAAAGGAAACAATGAAAAAGAATTCTTAAAGGAAGTGGCCTCACAGTTCCAGATTTTAAAACTATATTGCAAAGTGGAAATCACCAAAACAATCTGACACTGGCTAGTAGAAAAGGCTTGGCCCACAATACACATTTTTAAAAGACCACATTCATTTAGTGTTAGATAAACCCTAAGATCCATGCTTTAAGATCTCTTAGGTTGAAAAATAAATGCTGGGAAAACTGGAAACCAGTTTGCCAGAAACTAGGCATAGACCAACATATCACACTATCTACCAAGATAAGGTAAAAATGGATAAATGATTTAGAAATAAAGGGTGATATCATAAGTAAATTAGGGGAAAATGGAAAAATGTACCTGTCAGATCTATGGATGAGAAAAGAATCCATGACCAAAAAAGAGAAAGAGGAGATTAAGGGAAGGAAAAGATAATTTTGATGATGTGAAATTAAATAGTTTTTGTACAAACAAATCTAATGCTGCCAAAATTGGAAGGAAAACAAGAACCTGGGAGGGAAATGTTAAAACAAGTTTCTCTGATAAAGGCCTCATTTCTCAAATACATAGTGAACTGAGACAAATTTCCAAAAACGAGAGCCATTCCTCATTTGATAAATGGTCAAAGGATATGAACAGGCAGTTTTCAAAAGAAATCAATAGTCACATTTTTTTAAAATGCTCTAAATCACTACTAATTAGAGAAACGCAAATGAAAACAACTATCAGATATTACCTTATACCTATCAGACTGGCTAAAATGACAGACAAGCAAAATAGCAATTGCCGGAGGAAATGTGAAAAAATTGGGACAGTAATGCACTATTAGTGGAGCTGTGAACTAGTACAACCATTCTGAAGAACAATTTGTAACTACTCATAAAAGGTTCTAAAATTGTGCCTACCCTTTGACCCAACAACACCACTACTATGTCTGTATCCCGAAGAGATAAAAGAAAAATGAAAAATGACCTTTTTCCTTAATATATTTTTTTCAGTTACATGTAAAGATAGTTTTCAACATTTTTTCATCATATTTGAATTTATTTTAAAACTTAAATACAAAATAAGGAAAGAAAAACAAATAATGTCATGTACACAGCAGAACATAAGAGAGGATTTAATATAAAGCAATACATTTCCATTTCAAGAAAACTTATATAATAAATACTATACATTATTTTCAAAGCTGTCCATCTTTTCTTTGCTTCCTTGTATGTTTTCTTTTGTTCTCTGTTGTGCATTTGTTACTTTTTTCCCTCCCCCAAAGAAGGCTACAATTATGTATGTATGTATGCATATGTATATATGTATGTGTATGTGTATATTCATATACACATACACATACATACATGTGTGTATATATAGATATGCATAAACATGAATATCCATAAACACATGCATATGTTATTCTTATGTTTCATTTTCTTCATCTGTTCTCCATATGAGTTTTTTCTTATGTTTCATATTCTCTTCTGGGTTTTTTTTTTCAGTCTTTATACTTTGTTTTATTATTTCTTCTTCTTTTATAACTGCTGGCTTCCTCAATATTTATTTTTGTAAAATTTTGAGTTCCAAATTTTTTCTTCCTCCTTCCCATCCCTCCCTACTTCCCAAGACACCAAGCAATATGACATAGGTTATACACATGCAATCATTTAAAATATTTCCACATTAGTCATGCTATGAAAGAAGAATCAGAACAAAAATGAAAAAAAAAACATAAGAAAGGAAAAAAACAAAAAACAAGACAAAAGTGAAAATAGTACACTTTGATCTGCATTCAGACTCCATAGATCTTTCTCTGGATGTGGCAAATTTTTTTTTCTATCATGAGTCTTTTGGAATTGTCTTAGATCATTGTATTTCTGAGAAGAGCTAGGTCTATCATAGTTAATCATTGCACAATATTTCTGGCACTGTGCACAATGCTCTCCTGGTTCTGCTCACTTCACTCAGTATTGGTTCATCAGATCTGAAAAGGACCCATTTGTTCTAAATATTTATAGTAGGTCTTTTTTTTTTTTTTTGGTGGTAAAGAACTGGAAATCAAGGATATGCCCATCAATTGGGAAATGGCTGAACAAGTTGTGGTATATGAATGTGATGAAATCCTATTGTGCTATAAAAAATGATGAGCAGAATGGTTTTAGATAAACCTGGGAAGACTTGTGTAAACTGATACCAAGTGAAATGATCAGAACCAGAAGAAAATTGTACACAGTAACAGTAATACTGTAAGAATGGTCAACTGTGAGAGACTTAGCTACTCTGATCAAGACAATCTCTAAGAACCTATGATGAATAATACTATCCACCTCCAGAGACAGAAATAATGAACTCTGAATGTAGAATGAAGCATACCTTTTTTTGAACATTCTTTATTGTGGTTGCATTATTTTGATTTTATTTTCTTTTGCAACATAGCTAATAAGGAAATATGTTTATTATGACCTCACATTTATAATCCAAATCAAATGTTTGCTGTCTCAAAAAGGGGGCAGATGTGGGATGGAGGGAGGGACAAAATTTAGAGCTCACTTTTTAAAAATAAAGATTGCTGAGTATTTTTAAAATATAATTAGTAAACATTTAATGAAATAAATAAAATAAATTTTAAAAAGGAAGAGGGAGGAAGAAAATCAATACTAATAAAATTTCATAGAAAAAAACAATTAGAGACATATTTTCCCATACAAGTTTACTTTTGTTTTTATTAATTCACTTCTTTTCTTTCAATTTTATTAATCCCTTCATTTATTTTGGAATTTCTAGATTGGTAACATTTGCTTAAAAACAAATTATAAGTTTTTCTAGTATATTTTTAGTTGCATGCAAAATTCACTGATCAGGTTTTTTTATTTCTTTCTTTTGTTGAGTAATGCATTTATAGATTCAATTTTCTTCCTAATATTGCCTTCATAATATTCTTTGTATGGTGGAAATTTTTGGTTTGGTTTCTCATTGTGGTTATTAACTTTAATAAATAAAATGATTTATTACTTCCATGACTTCTTGACCCACCAATTTTTAAGGATTAAATTATTTAGTCTTCAAAGAACTTACAATGCTTCTTTCAATGGTCCTTTAATGATTTATATGTATGCCAAAGAACTGCTTTAAAATGAATTTCTTTATCAGTAAATATTTGATTTGTTTACCTATTTTATATACCTATACACTTGGGGTTTTGTAAAAATTTCTTGGGTGAAAAAGGGTCATGAGTAGAAAAAGTTTAAGAAACATTGTAAATCACTACTGATTAGAGAAATGCTACTTAAAACAACTTTGAGCTACTGCCATAAACCTATCAAATTGGCTGTTATGATAGAAAAGGAAAATGACAAATGTTGGAGAGGAGGTGGGAAAATTGGAATACTAATGCACTATTGGTGGAGTTGTGATTTAACCATTCTGGAGAACAATTTGGAACTATGCTTTAAACTATGCCCTGTGCCCTAAAAAGCTGTATGTACCTTTTGACCCAGCAATACCAATACTAGATCTCTATTCCAAAGAAATTTTATATATATATATATATATGTATATATACACATGTACACATATATATGCACACCCATACATAAACTTATGTGTGTATGTAGAGATGTATATATATATATATATACACACACATACACACACACACACATATATATACATATATATACACACACACACATATATATATATATACATATATATATAAATCTCTGTGTGTGTTTATATAGGAAATGGATATATAAATGTTTATAACAGCTTTTTTTATTATGGCAAAAATTGGAAATTGAGGGGATGCCCATCAATTGGGAAAGGCTTAACAAATTGTGGTACTATGATTGTGATGGAATATTATTGCACTATAAGAAATGATGAGCAGAATGTTTCCAGGAAAAACCTAGAAAAACTTACATGAACTGATGAAAAATAAAGTGAGTCAAACCAGGAGAACATTGTATACAGTAATAGCAATATTGCACAATGATCAGCTGTGAATGACTTAGCTATTATTCTTAGCCATACAATGATTTAAGATAATTTTGAAGGACTAAGATGAAAAATGCCATCCACCTCCAGAGAAAGAACTGATGGAGTCTGAATACAGATCAAAGCATACTTTTCTTTTTCTTTTTTTCTTTTTCTTTCTTTTTTTTTTGGTCTCTTTTCTTTCACAACACAACTAATAGAAATATGTTTTTCATTACTGCATATGTATAAGCTGTATAAAATTGCTTGCCTTCTCCATAGGACTAAGGGGATAGAGGGAGAGAGGGAGATAATTTGAAACTCAAAATTTAAAAAAATGAAAATCAGAAAAATTGTTTTAATATGTAATTTAAGAAATAACATATTTGAAACCTTGAAAAAAAGAATTTTGTCAAACACCCCCCCACACACACATACACACACACATTCTAAAAAGATCTTTCCCAGCCAGCTAATATTAGATGTTACTCCTAAAATCCTACCTAATATCCACCCTTTTAATAGATGAAAAATCTAAGTCTTAGACAAATTGATTCATTGAATTAGCAGCTAGGTGGTAGATGAAATGTGTCTAGAATATAGTTCTTTGACCTCTCAATTCTGTGCTTTTTGCCTTAATACTATCCATGTCATCTCACTGGCAAAAGTACTGCAAAAATTATTGGGATGCAAATGAACTGAAGATTCTGGCAGGTCCCCAAGGTTACTTGAAGCTATTTACAATAAAAATCATAAAAAAAAAACATCAGTGAGGGCTTTTTATTGTTTGTTTTTCATTTTCAAATATTTTTCAATGATGATTTGATGTTGCCCTGCCAAAAAGAAAGAAAGAAAGAAAGATAAGGCCTATGAGGATAGAGACTACTTCATTTTGAACTTTATCCTCCATGTTTTGCTCAGTTACTTTCACTCAATAAGTGATGACTTTGATTTAATTCTAATGAAAAGCAAATTTTGGGGAAAAGGAAACACAATCATAACATTGGTCTCATCTTTGAATTCAAAGTACTTAGAAAGTAGGTGGGGGATATGTTTTCTTCAGTTTGTGTAAAGGTAGGGCATAGATGTTTCCTTTTCATCCCCATTTCCTCTTCAACCAATCTAATTTTCTGTTTTAACGCTATTCTTTCACCAAAACAAAAACAAAAACAAAAACAAAAACAAGAAAACAAACAAAAAACAAAACAAAAAACTAGAACTTGGCTTCACTGACTGTCTTGGTCCATCTCTAATTATCTCAAGGGGTATTATAAGGTTCTCAAAATATTTTCCCCTCCACTTGAACTTGAAAGGGAAAATTAAGTCAGAAAACTTTTAGGCAAAATGTTGGGGAATAGAGTCAAGATGACAGATTGAAAATTAGCATCTTTTCCTATTTTTCCTATCATACCTCCTTCACAACAGCCTTAAAAATGTGCCAGACAAAATTTTGATTGAGAAAGCACCAAAAAAATAACAGTAAGTAATTTTACAGGCTAGGGCAGCTTAGGAAGACAAATGGAGAAGTCTCCAGATACTAGGGTAGGGAATGGCTATAAATGCAGTACAGTAACAATAGAAGTACTGCCTAGTATTCCATCACTAAGGAACCAAAAGGGAACACAGCGAGAAAACTAGGGCAGAAAGACCAGGTGACCCTGAACTATTTCTGAGTGCAGGAATGGAGTCATCTGGCAATTCTGTCATCCACTTTCCAGTTCCAGGTCACAGCTCTAGGGCAGAGAAGAGCATCACTGAGTGCAGTACCCTGGCTATGTAGGGAGCACAAAAATAATTCCAAAAACTATGGCTCTGGAACCAGGAGCAGAACATTCATTCAGTTCTAACCTTTACACCAACACATAACCCTGTAGTGTAAAAACCAGGATAAGTAACCAAAGGGGAGACAGCTAGAAAAGTTGATCTGCTCTGCACCTGCAGAACACTATGGTGGGCTACATTGACTGATTCTAGCAATCTTGAAACTCAACTACATACAAGTCAACAAACTAGGGTGAGCAACTTGCAAATGTCAGAACAGGAGGTCTTTGAACAGATCTCTCCCTGGAGAAGACCACTTTCAAAACACAAAAATAACTTGCAGATCTCCAGACTGAGCTGTGAAAGCAGCAGAAGCTCAGCCTATACTTTCCCTAATCCCTCCAAAGTGCACAGAGCCCAATAGCAATATAAATCCCAAGTCAAAGAGTAGGCTGAAAGGATGAGCAAACAAACAAACAAAAAAGAACTCAACCATAAAGAATTACTATGTTGACAAGGAAGCTCAAAAAAGTTATGGAAAGAGAGAATTAATAGCTTGGCAAAAGAGGTACAAATCTTTACTAAAGAAAAATTCCATAAAAGTTAGAATTGGCCAAATGAAAGTTAATGACTCCATGAGACATTAAAAATAATGAAACAAATTCAAAATACTTAAAAAAATAGAAGGAAATATTGATTTGTGACAAGAACAATCACTGTCTAGGAAAATAGATTGAGGAGAGAGAATTTAAAAATGATTGGTCCACCTGAAAGCCAGGAAGGAAAAAAAAAGAGTTATAGACCTCATATTTCAATAAATTACACAAGGAAATGACTGAAATATCTTAGGACTAGAGGGGAAAGCAGAAATTGAAAGAATCCATTGATCACCCCCTAAAGGAAACCCTGAAATGAAAATTCCCAGGAATGTTATAATCAAAATCCTTAACTCTCTGGTCAAGGGAAAAATACTGAATGTAGCCAGAAAGAAATAATTCAAATACCATGGAGCCACAGTCAGAATCACAACCACCACAAAGAAAGAATGGAGGCCTTTGGAATATGAATATTCTAGAAAGCAAAGAAGCTAGAAGTACATTTAGGAATAACCTTCCATGCAAAACTGAGAATAATACTACAAAGCAAAAATGGATATTTGATGAAATAGAGGATTTTCAAGCTTTGCTTGTGAAAAGTCCAGAACTGAATAGAAAAGCTGACAATCAAACACACAACTCAATGTAATTATGTAATTTTGAGTGAACCATCATAAAGAATGGTTATAAAGGATAAAAAGATGTTACTTGCAACCCCTCAAAACTTTATCATTGTCAGGGGTTTTAAAGTGAATATAATTAGATCAAGAGCCTGGGCATGATTCCATTATGTTTAAATGATCTCAAAAGATGAATTGAAGGGTAGGAAAAAGGAATGCAGTGGAAGAAGGGGGAATGGAGAGGCAGAATGGAGAAAATTACGCACATAAATGAGGCACACAAGAAAGAATTTATAGCTTAACCTGAATAGCAGGTGGGGCAGGCAACACTTAAACTTTACTCTCATCTGAACAGGTTCAAGATTGGAAGAATACTCATCCACACAGAGTTGGGTACAGAAATTTATCTTACCCAATAAGGAACTAGGAAAAAAATGAATGAGAAATAGTGGAGACAAGAGAGCATAAGCCAGAGGATAAAATAAAGGTGGTAATGGTCAGAAGGAAAACATAATATTAAAAATGAGGCAGGCTAAAAAAAAATAGAAGGATAAGCATATTAGAACATTAGAATAGGATGGAGAAAAATACACAGCAATTGAAACTGTGAATGTGAATGGGATGAACTCAGCCATAAAATAGGAGAGTATATCAAAAGGGATTAGAAACCAGAACCCAATAATGTTGTTTATAGGAAATATACTTGAAAAAGATTTAGAGGTGAATGGAACTTTAGTGCCCATCTAGTCATTTTGCAGATGAGGAAACTGAAGATCAGAGAGGTTAAGTAACTTGCCCAAGGTCACACAGGTGATAGAGACCAGCCAGACTTGAACTCATCCTCATGCTTCAAATCCCCTACCCTTTCCAATATGCCACACTGCTTTCAAACACAAAGGAAATAATCAGAGAGTCAAAAGTTAGAACTTGGAGATCTTAACATCCACACAAACAGAGGATTGACTATGCTAAGCAGCTCCCTAATTGACTATTAAATACACCAATTGTGGTATAGTATAGTACCAAACCCATTCAATACACACATTTCAGAACAGTTATAAATTTGTAGTTGGAAGGGACCTTAGCCAATACATAGGACAACCATGCTCTTTCAACACAAAAACCAGCATTTCTTTTTTTTGCACTGTGCCATTTTGATGGATTTGGAATTGCTAGGCTCTATGGATTACAGATAGATAGATAGATAGATAGATAGATAGATAGATAGATAGATAGATAGATAGATAGATAGATAGATATGACCTCTGACTTCAAGATACTTCAATGTAGTTGATAAACTTAAAAAAGAGAGAGATTTAAAATTGAAGAAAAAATATCAAACAGTGCACAGTCCATGTGTTAAATGATTCCTGCAGACCATTAAGTACTATAGAAATTTGGAGGCAAAGGAATGTGACTATTGGCTACAATAATCATTCTTCATGAGGGAGGTTTTATTTGAACTGGAGTGAGTTGAAGTATTTGTAGGATTTAGGTAGTTTTTGCCTCTGGATTCATGTAGTGGGACAGACACATCATGGAATATCTCATACCTGTCTCTTCTTCCTTCACACATCACAGTAATTTAGGCTTTTATCACTTCTCACCTGGACGATTACAATGATCTTCTATTTGATCTCCCTCTTTACAATTTTTCTTATAACATTTCAATTTTCATTTGGGTGTTAAAATAGCTTAATTGCAGGTCTGATCATCTCATTGCCTGAGTAGTTCTCTATTTTGTACAGGGTCAACTTCAAACTCCTTAGCCTGGCATTTAATCCCTTGAATAATCTGAATCCCATCTATTTTTCTAGTCTCATTTCACACTACTCTCCTTTATAAATGTTTTGTTTTTCCTCTTCCCAGCACTTGGCACAGTGACTCACACATAATAAGTACACAAGAAATGTTTGTTCAAATAAAATGAATTTAAAACCTTTATATTCTAGCCAAATTGGACTTCTAGCTATCTCTGAACTACATAAACTATCTCCTGTCTCTACAATTGCCAGTGTCATTCCCCAGACCTAGACAGTGCTTCCTCCTCATTTCTGTTTCTTAGAATATTTTTGTTTTAATCTTTGCTCAGATACTACCTTCTCCATGAAGCCTTCTGTGATACCGTAAACATTAACAGTCTCGTTTTTCCCAAATCAGCTATTATTTACATGCTGTGCATGTTATTTTCCTCCAATGAAATATGAGCTTTTGGTGGGTTTGGGTGTCTTTTTTCTGTCTTTGTGTACCCAACACTTAGCACACAAAAAGTGATGAGTAAATGTTGAAATGAAGACAATGGAATGAAACTTCAAATATGTCATCCTCTCTTTCAAGTGATTGTATCTCCCTTTTTACCCTGTTTACAAGGAACAAAAGATGTCTTAGTTCCATTTCTAACTTTATAGCATACCATCTTTTGGTGTGTATTTATTTTGGCTGTGCATCATTTTATACAGGAGATATGCACCTGAGAAAGTGTATCAGATTTTCTGTATATTGAATCTTCTTTTCTCATAATCTTTCATGTCCTGATGGGCTTTCATTAAGTAGTAGCTCTTAAAACTTTACCTTTATGTTTACTTTCTCTCACATTCTTTGTTAAGCAGTTAAGGATTTGCAAACAAACAAAAGATACAATAGTATTATAAGGAGCTCAGAATATAGGAGAAACTTTTTCTACTAATGACCATGTCCCAGTTGAGTTGTTTTATGAATTTGGATTTTCCCATATGGTTTCTCCTTTTCCTTAAAACAAAACATGTTTTTGTTTGTTTGTTTGTTTTGTTTTATGTACATGACCTGGTGGGTGGAAAGTCCAAGGCAAAGAAAGAGAAAGGAAAAGCCTCTACAATGTTTGATATTGCATACCCAAAGTTTCAATTATTTTAAAAACAGATTTTGCCTAATAACTTTTTACAAATGCATAGAGGATAAGAATATTGTCTGGGCACCCAAAGGTTGCCACTACTCTGACAGCTTTAGCAGCTGCCCCATTCTGTGTGGTTCTTCACTAAGTCCACCTCTCTTTCCATATTACTTGGAGGGAATCCAAAGAGTTACCAGATGCTAGTTGCTGTATCTCAAATCCAGCCTGTAAAGCTCTCACAAAAACAGACTGCATACTAAGGTTAAGAATGAGTCTTCCTTAGAAACCCATTTAAAAGCCTCATTATGGCTGCTCTTCCTTACTTGTGGGTGCTTCTTTTCTTCTGCCAAGATCATCAGCCTAAAGGGATGGATGACTCAGCTCCTTCATATTTTAACCCAAATTTACATCCCAACTATGCCTCAGGCAGTTGTTTCTTGACCATGTTTCAGAACTGTGTATCTGAATGTGGATTTTGAACATAGTAGGATAAGCCACAAAATTTTCAGTCTCATCACCTTATGATAATAATCCCAGTTGGTACATAGGGAGACACAACCCCCTTAGAATGTGTGGTCTGCCAAGGTGTTTCACAGGAACACACCACTTCTAAAGAAGAAATGGAGAAGCTCATATAACCTGTAGAGATCTGAGTTTGATTTAACTGGGACTCCTGACCCATTAAACAAACTGTCAGCATGAATTAGAATATTCTAAATTTAAAGGACTAGGAATTTCACCAGTATGGCTACTCTCTATATTGATAGGGATCTTGACCCACATACAGATTAGTAACTTTACTTCTAAAGCTATTGTAGCTAGGGAAAAAACAAAAAAACAAACAAAAACAAAACAAAAATAAAAACAAAAATAAACAAGCTAAAAGAAAACCCAACAAAATCAACATATACTCAAATTCTCAGGCCATCCAATAGTGAAAAAGCTCAAAATAAAAACTAAAATCTGATCTGAATGTGAAGGTTGCATGAACCTAAATGAGAGTCTCTAAATTCTAGTTGTATTTGAGAAGGAGAAATGAAATATAGAATGACAAAAGAAGAGTGTAATCTTTTAAATGTTTTTTTTCTATTTTAAATACAAATCCACCTCATCAGACTTTTTTGGATATATATATTAGTTTTGTTTTCCTTTTTATTTCTCTCCTATTAGACTGTGAGCTCCTTGATAGCTGGGACTGTCTTTTGATTTTCTTAGTTTATCCAGGATTAACAAAGTTTCTGACAGATAGAAGACACTAAATGAATCCTTATTGACTGACTAATTTCTTTTTTGTTCTTTATTATAAAAGATAGCTTTCTGGGAGTGGGGTGGGGGGGGAATACAACAGGAGACATGGGTGATATAAAAACAAAATATATCAACAAAATGTATTTAAAAACCAATGTATGGACTTATGTTGTCCTTTAATTTAGAAACTTGTGTAACTAACGACCAAAGTCGGGGCCATAAAATTTGAAATTTGTTGGACATATTTAGTTAATGCCTCAACTTTATAAAATAAAGATCACTTTCCTGGAGGCCAAGTCACAACAGAAAGGATATTTTTATAAGCCTTCTTCCCCTTGTTCACTTAACAAAAAAGATCAACTTTGGGATTCCATGGGATTTTCTGTGATTATGATTATGTACTTTGCATATGTGGAAGGCACAAATAAACACAATGCCACATTAGTGCGTTCCCATTCTAGACACTTATCTCTAATGACCTTTCACATAAAGCAAGTTTTGCCTATTATAAGAACCCAGATAGTTGGGGGAAGGGGGACTGGGATAGCAGTCCAATAACAAAATGTGTATATATCTGGTGCCTCTTTAAGATATTATTTTCAGGATGTTTCCTTGATAAAGAAGTAGCAGGAAGAGAACATTGGTTTTGATTTTGAACATGAGAATTATATTTAATTTCAAAAATATTTTAATTGAGACAGTTCAGGAAATGTTAGGAAGACTACTTAAAGCTTGAGAAAAAATAACATTATGCTTTATCATTGAATAAGTAATATTACTCTGGAATCCATCCTTTTCCCCTTTCTGTCAGACTCCAATTCTCAGTCTGGCTCACAAGCTGTGGTAGGGTAATGTGATCACTCCTTGCCCCCAGGACAAATACTAGGTAACCAATTTAAATGGGACCCTTGCCTCTATATATAGATAAACAGGACCATCAAAAGTTAGGCCCTCCCCAAGAGGACAACTCTTTGGTCCTCTCCTCAAAATTATGGGTGATTTGATTTCCCAGGGGGAGGACCACTTGGTTGGGATGGTTCTGATTTTCTGGCTAAGATTACTAGAGGCAGCAGAGGCCCATAAAGCAATTAGCATTCCTTAATTGTCAGAGATGGGTGTGATCAACCACACCTAAAGACCAACCTCCTTTCCCCAGCTGCAGATTAATCATATACCTTGGGGATTACTCCCATCTCCCCAAAAGGAAATAATAGGGAGAAGCTGAAGTAACTTTTAACCCAACTCCTTATTAAAATATCTGCCAATCAGGATTATTTTACCTCTTCCAGTGGAGGTCCAAATGATGTAATATTAGGTCAATCAGAAGAAAGACAGACCTAGGTTTAAAAGGCCCTCACTCAGGGTCTTTGATCATTGAGAGAGGCCACTGACCTAATTTGTTGGTTATTGCTAGCTTAACTAATAAGTTGATGCTTTTTGGCTGAGATGGCCAGTGTGACCCATTTCATTAACAGTCTAAGGTATCACTAATAATGAATCATTGTTTTGCCCAGTGCCTCAGTTTACCTCAGCGTCATTTTTAGTCACCATAAGCTGAAATATTTGAATGAAGAAATTCCTTAGAATGGCACTCTTATAGGAACCCCCATTACTCTCCCCACCCCAAAAAAGATCTAGTATGGTTAACAATGTTTTGGATGCATTTTAAACAGAGATAGAAATAGAAAAAATTAGGAAAAAAATGGAATTTAACTTGAAGAGCAAACTCAATGTTCAGCTGCACAGCTGAATTTCATTTTACATAAATTTCAACTTCTCACATAAGCTACAACACATTAATCATTATATTTTGGTAACATTTTTAAAGGTTGAATTTCTTATCTAGACACACACATATACAACTCTTTATTACTGCACATAGCAATTGTGATTATGAGATTTTATTAAGTATTTCCCACCACAGACAATTCTTATCTTCCCAGTTCTCCTGCTCCTTCTGCTATTAGACACAATCAAAAGATCAGATAATTTGAATTAGAGGGTCAGATCATTCAGAAAACTCTTGAAATATGTACTATGTAGATGCTATTTCTAGTTCTTTTCTTCTCTCCCCTTCCTTTTCCTCTCCTTTCCTTTCCCCTTTCTTTTTTTATCCTCTCCTCCCCTCCTCTCTCCCTCTCCCTTTCCTCCTCTCCATTCTCTCCTCCCCTCCCCTCTCCTTTACCACTCCTCCTCTCCTTCTCCTCTCCCCCTGCTCTACCCTTTCTCTTCTTAACCTTCTTCCTCCCTCCACATTTCTCTCCTCCCTCCTCTTCTCCCCTCTTTCCTACCCTTCTCCCTTCTCCTCTCTCCTCTTTTCCTCTTTTCTTCTCTCTACTCCTATCTTCATCTTTTCTGTAGCTCTAAATTCATTTAATAGAAAGTACTCTCATAAGAATTTCTTTTTGTTTTTATATATCCCCAATGTAGGAAGGTAAAAGGATCTTTTTATCTTTTCCTTCTCTTATGTTTAATTGCCACTAGCTCCAAATAATCATTTAACAACCAAAAGAAGTTCCATACAAACTAGAAGGATACATTCTAATCTTCTAATTTTGATATTAGTTATAAGGAACATTTTATGGGGAAACCATGTGACTATCAATCATTACCTCAAGTGCAAAATATCTAAAAGGAAACAGAGACAAAAAAATCCCGTCATCAAGAATAGCCCCTCATTGTGTTCATCTCAATTTAGAAATATCACCATTCTCTTCTCCATGTTTGAAAACTTGAACTAATATTGAGCAATAACAATGCTCTGAATATAGTAGGCATGTGATAGATGTTTATTGAATTGAATCACTGTCTTTGGCAGAAACAACTCTCTTTATCAATTTATTGGATCTATATGCACCAAAAGCATTAGTATTATATATTTAGAGTAAGAAAGGAAAAGCGAGATTGCCAAATTCAACCTCTTCATTTTGTATGTGGGGAAATCCAGGGAAATTCAGTGATTTGCCTGAGCTTACCCTGGTAGCAAAGGGAAAAGTTGGGATCTGAACTGTGATCCTCTCATTCCAAATCCAGCACTCTTTTTACTATACCATATTGCTAAACAAAGTAGATGAACAAATTAACTTTTTTCTAATGTACTCTGGTTAGCCAGGTGGCATAATGGATTGAATGCTGGGCCTGGAGTGAGAAAGACTGATCTTCCTGAGTTCAAATCTGGCCTCAGACCAGACACTAGCTGTGTGACCCTGGGAAAGTCACTTTACCCTGTTTGCTTCAGTTTCCTTATTTGTAAAATGAACTGGAGAAAGAAATGGCAAACTACTCCAGTATCTTTGCCAAGAAAACCCCAAATGGGGTCATGAAGAATCAGATATGGCTGAAAAATGACTAAATAACAAATGTCCTTTATCTTCCAATCAGAAAACATAAACCTTATGCTAGGGCCCCTAAGTGTTATAAGAGATTACTACTTATTTGGAACAGTGTAGTATTTCTCTTGGCTCAAGTCCTCAATGAAACCAAGAACAATTTACCAACTAGACATCTCAGTATTCTGGAATCAAGTTCTCAGTTGCAAATATCTCAAAAGAAGTGTTTTTGTTTGTTTTATTGAAACAAGGGGAAAACAAA
The DNA here is from genome assembly GCF_900497805.2 of Vombatus ursinus. Classification (NCBI taxonomy): domain Eukaryota; kingdom Metazoa; phylum Chordata; class Mammalia; order Diprotodontia; family Vombatidae; genus Vombatus; species Vombatus ursinus. The sequence continues at coordinate 47,331,564 of NW_020954599.1, forward strand.
GAATTAGAAATCCTTAGTCTCAAAGTCTCAAAAAAATAGTTCTAAATATCCTCAGCTATTGATTAAGCACATAGGTGGGGTTATTTAAATGACCTCAGGCAGGACTGAATCCTCCAGTAGTAACTGAGGTGTGCATTCCCTTGTTTACAAGTGTTAAAATAGTAAGAAAACCAGGCCACAAGAAGGAAGGTTTGGGTTCAGCTGAGATTGAACTAGAATAAAACACAGGGAATAAAGGATGTAGGTTTTTTTTCTTCTATCTAAAGCCTTTTTTAATTAAAGTAGATCTCACAAAAAAGAAAAAAAGAAAAGAAAAAAGGAAAGCTAGCATTCCATTCTCTTTATATACCCTAACTGAATTTGACATAATCAATTGTCTGGGCACTTTTACAGAGACAGATTTGGCATGAATAAATATTCCTTTGGATGAAAAAGAAACCTTTCTAAGGAACATACACCAGGTTGTGTATTTTTTCCTCTAATAGCATGACCACTTTGGGAATTGACCTAGATGACTATGGAAGTCTTCATTATTCAGGAATTATTTTTTCTCCAGTGTTTTCCATTCACTAAATTAGCCTCTGCCGTGTATTAAACATAGATAGCTAATGCCACTTTATTGCTGCTGGTCTTATTCCACATCTCTTTTCACAGAACTCAATCTGCATAATTAGAAAATAGCATGACTTCTGCATCTAACACATCAGGAGGGGAGAGATGTTGTACTTTTGCCTTCATTTCCTATGCCAAGCTCTGCAACATTGACGGGATAATAATATACTTTCAATTTAATAATGGTAATAGGTACACTGGATTGCTTCTACTATAAAATAACCTGTAAAACAAAGGAAAGCTATGCATTTATTAAGATGAGCCTAGCCGCACTGTTAACTTAAAAGTCAAACAAAATTTGCGGAAAGTTTCACACTTCACACAATCACGAGTTGTGCTATGATTTAAATGCTAGATAGACAGGACAAAGCATAAACTTTGAAAAAAACAGCACTCAATCAACACTAATGATTACATGTACTTTCTAGTCAAGTCTTTCTCCTCCACTTACTCCCATCCCATTCCAATCAAGATCTCAGAGCTTTGTAAATAATGAATTTTAAAACATCAGTCAAGAGATTATCAGACATTCTTGAAAACACTATTTTTTTTTTTTTTTGGAAATAAGATAGAGCAGTGGAACTCCTCCTGGGGATTTAAAATGCCAGGAGATCAGCTGCTATTATTTTTGTTTACTAATTAGGTGATTCTTCCCTGCCTCCTTGTATCCTACTCTGATCATGGAAGAAAGGTGATTCTGAGTTTTCAAAAAAAAAGTTCCATGGTAGCAGAGAACAAGCTCTGGTAGGTTCTCCCAAACTGGAACATTTTTGAGCAAAGGCTGGCCAATGGTCTGTCTGGTCTGTTGTTTGAAGAGCACATTAGCCAATTTCAGGGAAATTAATTACCAAAAGGCTAGCCAACCAGGGATGAAATTGGGAGCCACAACAATTTGTGAAAGCCCTGCACAAAGACAATAAGGGCTTTAATATACTTCTGTGAAGGAAAGACTTATATCAATGATATCATCATTGAAATATTAGAGAGGTCTTTTCTCCTAAAAATAATAAAAAAATTAAACAAATATGAAAATGATACTATAATCTATTTATGTCCTTGTAAGAATTATATAGTCACTCAAGAAACATGGAGATTAAATGATTTTTCTAGGACACAGGGATAGCAAGTGTCAGTCAGAACTGAATTCTAGGTTCCCCTGACTCCAAGTTCAGGATTCTTTCCAACATACTTTACTGTCTGTAATTTTGCCCTATAATATTTGGAATTCTTAAGTGTTATCTCATCCAAGTACCATAAAATTACACAAAAAAATTTTAAAAATAGCCTTATATTTTGGAGTTTTTTTTTTAAATAAAGGATAAAGACCTTTAAGAACCTTAATAACCATAACAATTCATAGTTATATACATTTGATGGCTTAAAAAACAAAACAAAACAAAACATTTTTCTCACCACTTCCCTGTGAATCAGGTATCAATTATTTTCATCTCTATTCTCTAAATGGAAAACTGAAGCTTGGGCAAGATAAGTGACAGATAAAGGTCATAGTAGATTGTAAATGTGAAAGCTAGAGTTTGAACCTGTGCTTTTTTTTTGCTACAAAGCCCAGTGTTCCCCTCCCCCTCCCCCAGTATACCAGGTTGACTGTCACATTCTAATAGCTTTATCTTCCATTCATCTTAACGTATTTATCTATATTTTTATATGTCCATAAACATAAAAGTTAGAGCCGTGCATGTGGTTAGGAAAGATAGCCTAATGATGATGGTTGAAGAGACCATCTAGATGCCCTCTAAGGTCCCCCCTAGCTCTCTAGTAAAAGCCCTTCCCTCTTCTATTTCAGCTTCAAACCATCATTGGCTTCTTCTCTTCCAAAATGCTTAATCCTGGAATGGCTGGGTGGTATTGTAGATAGGGCACTGGTCTTGGAGTCAGGAGAACCTGAGTTCAAATCTCAGCTTCAGACACTTATTAGTTGTGTGACCCTGGGCAAGTCATTTAACCTCAATTGCCTTCCAAAAAAAATTCTCTCTCACCCTCCCATTAAAAAAATCTTAATCCTTTTTGTTTGAGCTTGGGACCAAAGCACTGAGAACTAATGAGATAATATGCAAGCGATTTTGAAGGAAGAGTCCAATATCACTAGAATTGTAAGAGTATTTTAATCAGAAGAAAATTCAGAAGTCATCAGGTATAACCCTCTCCCTGAACTGAGGTGTAAAAAATCTGACAAATGGTTATCTTAATTATTTAAACTTTGTTTGGAAACCATTATTTAAAACAGTTCCTGATTTCTCCTATGGCAGTCAGTCTCTCCCATTTTTGGATGCCTCAGATGCTTAGGGAAAAAAACAAAACAGAACAAAAACATAAAAAACAAATTTGCTTCTCTGAGATTTTGGAAGATTTATTCTAGTTCTGCTTTCTGGGGTCAAGGTAAAGCAAGTGTAATTCCTCTTCCATGTGATACTACTTCAAATATAGTTTGATCGAGAAGTTCCCTGACCTCCCTGAATCTTTTCTTCCCCATTCCAAACATTCCCATTTCCTTCAAATATTATTCATATGATACAAATCTGAGGCCTTCACCAACAAGTTTATCCACCTATAGACACTTCAGCTTAATAATGAATGAAATTTATTAGTCATTTATAATATGCCAAACTGCTAAGTGCTGGAGAGTTGGAAATGCAAATATTGAAAACAAACAAACAAAAAAGCCCAGACAATCCCTCCTTTTAAGAAACTCACACACTATTTAGAGAAAAAACACACACAAAAAAAGGAAGTACAAGAAGATGGAAAGACCATGAAGTCTTAAGGGTTTAGTAACTACAGATGGCAAAGCTCAGAAAAATTTCATTTGCATCAGGCAGTTAGTGGGCATAAACACAAGGCACAGATAAGACCTGGAGAACTTTGGAAGGCGGTAGTAAGATATGGTTAGTAAGGCTTGGTTCATCTCCATCTCAGCAGGAGTAACAGATTCAGTGACACTCATTCCATCCAGTTGGTCTAAGAAGTTAAGAAGTTCTTAGAGGCAGAGCCAATATGGCAGAGTAAAGGCAGGGACTCACCTGAGATCTCCCCACAAACCCTTCCAATACCTTTAAAAATGATTCAACAAATCCTAGAGCAGGAGAACCTACAAAAAGATGGAGTGAAACAAATTGAGCCAGCGTGAACGCAGCCCCAGCAAATGCAGAACAGGCCATGGGAGTGACTGAATTAACACTGGCAGTGGCAGTGACTGCTTCTGGAGCTCTCAGCCCACAGACAGTATAGAGTTTGAACAACTGGTCAGAAGGAGATGATAGTGGTTTCTCTGCCAGCACTGAGGCAGGACTGTGTCGCTTTGCTCCTACTTGGATCCAGGTTGCAGTTCTAAATGACAATCCCAGGGCAAGAAGGAGAACTAGCATAGCAGAGCTTGCAACAGCAGTGGAAGGAGAACCTTCCAGGGAGAAAAAAGTGCTTGTGATCACTCACTTTCCAGAGCACAGGCCAGGAGGGTAGTAAACACCTCTCCTTAGATCATAGCACATTAGAAGAACAGAAAACTTACAGGTCCCTAAAAGTATCTCTGAAAACAGCTAGTCAAAACCCCTGAAGCTTGGGACAGTGCATCCTCCATCCTGGAAAGAAAGCCCTACTTTATCAAAGAGTTAAACATCAAGTAATAGGCTGAGAAAATGAAAAACTCTCTAACTAAAGACAATTATGGTGACAAGGAATATCAAAACACACACTCAGAAAAAGACAACAAAGTCAAAGTTCCTACATCCAAAGCCTCCAAGAAAAATATGAAATGGTCTCAGGCCATGGAAGAGCTCAGAAAGGATTTTGAAAATGAAGTAAGAAAGGTAGAGGAAAAATTGGAAAGAGAAATGAAAGTGATGCAAGAGAATCATTAAAAACTAGTCAACAGCTTGCCAAAGGAGACCCCCCAAAAATACTGAAGAAAATAACTCTTTAAAAAACATACTAGGCTAGATGGTAAAAGAGGTTCAAAAAGCCAATGAAAGCAGAATTGACAATTGAAAAAGGAGGCCTAAAAGCTCACTGAAGAAAATAATTCCTTAAAAATTAGAATGGAGTAAATGGAAGCTAATGACTTTATGAAAAATCAAGAAATTACAAAACAAAGCCAAAAAAATGAAAAAAAAAATAAGGCAATGTGAAATATCTCACTGGTAAAACAACTGACCTGGAAAATGAATCAAGGAGAGATATTTTTAAAATTATACCTGAAAGCCATGATCAAAAAAAAAAAATAGAGCCCAGACATCATCTTTCAAGAAATTATCAAGGAAAACTGCCCTCATATTCTAGAACCAGAGGGCAAAATAGAAATTGAAAGAATCCACTGATCACCTCCTGAAAGAGATCCCAAAATGAAAATGGCCAGGAATATTTTAGTCATATTCCAGAGTTCCCAATTCAAGGAGAAAATATTGCAAGCAGGTAGAAAGAAATAATTCAAGTATGGAGTCACAGTAAAGTTAACACAAGATTTAGCAGCTTCTACATTAAAGGATCAGAGGGCCTGGAATATGTTATTCCAAAGGGCAAAAAAAAAGCTAGGATTACAACCTGATCAGCAGAACTGAGCATAATCTTTCAGGGGGAAAATGAAAATTCTATGAGACTGAGGACTTTCGAGCTTTCTGGATGAAAAGACCAGAGCTGAATAGAAAAATTGATTTTCAAAAACAAGACTCAAGAGAAGCATGAAAAGATAAACAGGTAAGGGAAATCATAAGGGAGTTAGTAAGTTTATTTTTTTTTTTGGCTAGGCAATTAGGTTAAGTGACTTGCCCAGGGTCACACAGCTAGTAAGTGTTATGTGTCTGAGGCCAGATTTGAACTCAGGTCCTTCTGAATCCAGGGCCTGTACTCTATCCACTGTGCCACCTAGGTGTCCCAAGTTAATAAGTTTAAACCAAGGGTGGGGAACCTGCAGCCTTGAGGCCACTCATGGCCTTCTCAGTCCCTGTGTGCAGCCTTTTGACTGGGTCCAAGTTTTATAGGGGATTTTATTAAGGGGATTTGTTCTGTGAATTTTGGATTTGGTCAAAGGGCTGCACTTGAGGACCTAGAGGGCCACATATGGCCTTGAGACCACCCCTTATATTCCTACAGGAGAAGATGATATTTGTAACTCATAAGACTTTTCTCTGTATTAACATAGTTACAAGGAGTATATTTAGACAGAGGGCACAGGTATGAGTCGAATATGAAAAGATTATATCTAAAAAAAATAAAATTAAGACGTGAAAGAGGAATATATTGGGAAAAAAGAAAGGGAAAGGTAGAATGGGATAAATTATTTCACATAAAAGAGAAAAGAAAAAGCTTTTACAGTAGAGGGGAAGATGGGGATAGTGAGGGCAAGTGAGTGAATCTTACTCTTATCATAATTGGCTCAAAGAGGGAATAATATGTTCACTTAATTGGGTATAGAACTCTATCTCACCCTATAGGAAAGTAGGAGGGGAAGGGGATAAGAAAAGGGGGGATGATAGAAGGGAAAGCAGATTGGGGAAGGGTTTTGTCAGAAGTAAAACACTTTTGAGGAGGGACAGGGTAAAAGGAGAGAATAAAGTAAATGGGGGAAGAGTTAGGATGGAGGGAAATACAGTTAGTAATAGTAACCATGCGAAAATTTTGAAGCAAGTTTTTCTAATAAAGACCTCATTTCTGAAACAAATGGCAACTGAGTCAAATTTATAAAAATAAGAGTCATTCCCCAATTGATATTTGATCAAAAGATATGATCAGTTTTCAGATGAAGTAATCAAAGCTATCTATAGCCATATGAAAAAGTACTTGATTACTTAAATACTTGATTAATTAAAGATATGCAAATTAAAACAATTCTAAGGTACTACCTCATACCTATTAGATTGGCTAATAGGACAGAAAAGGAAAATGACAACTGTTGGAGAGGATGTGGAAAAATGAGACATTAATGCACTGTTGGTGGAGTTGTGAACTGATTCAACCATTGATATCATTCTGTAGAGCAATATGGAACTATGCCCAAAGGGCTATAAAATCATGTATACCCTTTGACCTAGCAATACCACTACTCTATATTCCAAAAGATTTAAAAAGAAAAAAAAAAGAAAAAGACCTATATGTACAAAAATATTTATAGTAGCTCTTTTCTGGGGGCAAAAAATAGAAATTGAGGGGATGCCCATCAATTGGGGAATGGCTGAAATAGTTGTAGTATGTGATTATGATGGAATACTATTATTCTATAGGAAATGATGAGCAGGATGCTCTCAGAAAAACCTGGAAAGATTTGCATAGGCTGATGCAAAGTGAAATGTAATGTGTACAAAGTAACAGCAATATTGTAAGATGATCAGGTGTGAATGAATTAGCTATTCTCAGCAATACAATGGTCGAAGACAAGTCTGAAGGACTTCTGATGAAAAATACTCTCCATCCCCAGAGAAAAAGCTGACGATGTCTGAATACAGATTGAAGCATACTTTTTTTTTTTGCTTTCTTTATTTTTCTTGCACTTTTTTTTTTGGTCCATGTTTTCTTTCACAACATGATTATTATAGATATGTTTTGCATGATTACATATGTATAATTCACATGGAATTGCTTGCCTTCTCAATGGGAGTTAGAGGTGGAGGTGGAGAGGGAGGAAGGGAGAGAATTTGGAACCCCAAGTTTTGAAACTGAACGTTACAAATTGTTTTCACATTTAACCAGGGAAAATAAAATACTAAATAACTATCATTGAACAATTAAAATAAAAGAAGTCAAGCAGTTCTTAATAGATTCTGAACCTGTGATAGGGAGTGAAGGTTAGATTCTGCTGGTGATGGATCTTCTTCACCTGGCTAGGTCCCTAGATAGTAAAATTTGGAATTAAACACAGTCCTTCAGATATAGTCTGACCAGTGTAGAATTCATTATTATTATCCCTTTCCTGGTCCTAGACACCACGTATGTATCAGACTTCTGTCATATATTGCTTCCAAAATTGGTATTTATTGGAAATAGGTAATGATTTATTGGCAAAGAAACAGGACATCTTTATGGAGTGGAAAAGAGATGACCAACCTATATGGACTGAATTTCTTGGTGAAAATTGTGAAATCCATGGCACCTGACATTTCTTTCAGCCATCTAAAATTTTACCAAAACTGAGATAAACAATAAAACATTTACCTATAGCTCCATACTAGAAGCTTAATAAAGTGAGGTAAAGGGTGACTAATAATGGTCTTTGTTTTCTGGCAGCTCATTGTCTGAATCAGTACCAACATCGATAAAATACAGAAGAAACAAACTACTTACTATACGGCAGAAAGATACAGCTATTGATCTCCCTGAACTCCCCATATGACAGGAAGAGGTTTGATAAGTAGCAGGACTACAGGTACTTAAGGAAGAAGATTTTTCCACCTCTCATCTCTCATCGAAACATAGACACAGAGGTGTTTTATCAGGGCACTGAATTGGAAGGAAAACAGCAACAAACTGCTATACCTGAAGTGGGGGAGGGGGAATAATAGGAAGCAATAAGAAGTATAGCTTCTAGGAGTCTTATTCTTTTTCAGTTTATTTTATTTTTAAGACAGTTGGGGTTAAGTGACTTGCCCAGGGTCACACAGCAAGTAAGTGTCAAGTGTTTGGTCTGAGGCCAGACTTGAATTTAGGTCTTCTTGACTTCAGGGCAGTGCTCTATCCACTGCACCACCTAGCTGCCCCTATGAATCTTATTCAACCAATAGCCTCCTCTACCTCCACCTGCTTCTGCTAAGCCAATCAGAGGTAACTGGAGTTGTAGTTTGGGATGAATAACCTGATGTAGTCTTTGTCCCATTGACATGGGCCATAATTCATCTCTGAGATGCAATGGGCTTCTCCTAAGAAAGTTTCATGGGATTCAATGACTCAGTGATCACCATCCTCAGAGCTGGGAAATCTAATGGGTTATCCATTATCATGAGTCATGGTTCTTTATTAAGAACCTGCCATACACAGGCTCGGATACCAGAGTAAGAGTCATGCTTTCATATTTCCCTGCTCAAAATACAGACTGTTATATCTGAAGAACTGTGGAACTGACTTCAGTTGGTCATATTCTGAGGGGAAACTGCTGTGAAAAGAACTGCCTACAGAATAAGTGCAGCCTCTTGTGTGAGAGAGCAGCTATGAGGTGTCTTTTAAAGTCTAATACTCATAAAGCCCCTAGAAAAGAGGGAAACAGTCTTACCTGAGATGTGATAGTCTATGTATGACGAGCTAACTGGACACATCTTCTCAAAGATTTTCCAAATTATTAGATGGTCAGCTTACTTTTCTTCTGTCATGGAGTATGTCCAGTGAGCAAATGGAAGAGAGATGCCTGGTAGACGGCACATGCTGGGGAATTTCTTTTTGCATGTGCTATTTTATCAATTGCTTTTTATCAATTTTATGAATTGTTTAAGACTCAGAATAAATAACATCTTAATGACTTGTGCAGTTTGGTTTATCAGAAAACAGAGAAGAAGAACAGACAAACCAACAAATAGATGGAAAATGTGTATTACATAAACTAATTTATGCAGTTAGAAGGACACATATCATAGATCTTGTTTAAGAGTATCATTGTTTTGGACAGAATACTGCAGATTTGCAATGAATTGGGCCAAGAATTAAATAAGAGGAAAAGAACAGTCTAGATTGCATCTGGGAAATTACCCAGAGCTTTCAATGATGCCAAGCTGCTCCCTTGGAAAAAAATCCATTAGTTAACAGATATTCTTCTGGGACATTATGTGGTTGCAAGTTTATGAAGCACTGTGATCTTCAAATAGGGAAAATAGCTGATTATCTACAGAGCAATGGAGAGACACAGAGTAGGTAAGAATAAGTTCTTCAACATTTACAGAGGTCATGGAAGTTGGCAAGAACCAAAACTTTCACTCTCAAAACACTGGCATCCTATCCTTTGTTTCCTGAAAGCTGAATAAACAACAGGACTCTTATTTACAAAATAAATTCTTCCCATCCATTTTTACATGACTTTAGTTTTTTGTTCTTTTTTAAAAAAATCTGATTTCCTTTTTTAACATCTGAAATATTTCCATATTTTCCCCAGTTACTTTTCTAGCTCTTGTTATCACAAAATACTGGTAAGGCATGGATATAGCAGCAGTAGTAACTAGCAGTAATATGGCTTTTTAAGATGAGCAATGTGCTTTTATGTTATTTATATCATGATCCAAACATAAGAGGAGAATGAATGTGGACTCTTAGGAGTGTGTGTGTCCACCCAAATAAGTGATAAAATATATACTAGTGCATATGTGATGATGATGACGACGACAATGATGATGATGATGATGATGCTGACAATAACAGACATTTAGAGTGTTGAAATTTGAATCAGGAAGACTTAAATTCAGGTTTAGCCTTTACATGATAAATTGTATAAAAATTGGTTATCTCACCTAACTTTTCTGAGCTTATTTTTCTCACCTGTGAAATGGAGAAAATAATGCCAGAACTACATACCTCATTGGTTTGTTATGAGTCCTAAATAAGATAATTTATATAAAGAGCTTTTCAAACTTTTAAATTATATATAGATACATCACTTTTTTCATTATTAGTGAAAATATGAAGTGTTATTTTACTTTTTACTTGTTATTCCTTGAAACCAAATATTTACCTGTTTGGAAAATATTTTCCATAGATGGGTCATTGACTCCACTATTCAAAGTAAAATGACTTTGACCAGTGAAATGGTGACTTTGGCACCAAATGAGTTTGAAAGTAAAATGCCTTTGTCAAGAACTCTGACCATTACAATGAATGGTCAATGATGACAACAGAATACTGATAGTGAAGTATGTTTCTGCTTCTTTATTGTCAAACCAGTGATTCCATTATTAGATTTCTATTCTCTGTGCCCAAAACATCACATAGAGTTGTTGTTTTTTTCAAACCAATATTTCTGTGGAAAAATATTTATAGCAGAGAAAGAAGCAAGAAGGGTGACATAATCCCATAAAATGGTTGAATCAATTATTGTTTATTATTGTATCATATGAAGGATAAACATGAAGCATATAAGGAAATGTATGTGGAAGCACCTGTATAATGGAATGCAGAGTGAAATCAGGAGAACTGGATTTCTCTACAAATCAATGACAGTTCTATTTTTAGAAGAAAAGAAAATAGAGGGAAAGAGTGCTCTATTTGGAGTCAGAAGACCTAGGTTGAAGATCTGATTTTGCCACCTCTGTAACCTTGGTAAGTCAAGTCAGGAAGGAATTAATAATTGCTTAACATTTGCCAGGCACTGTGCTAAGTTCTGGGGATACAAAGAAAGGTAAAATTGTTGTTGTTCAGTCATTTCTGACTCTTCCTGACCCAATTTGCATTTTCTTGGCAAATATGCTGAAGTGGCTTGCCATTTCCTTTCCCAGCTGATTTTACAGATAAGGAAACTGAGGAAAGCAAGGTTAAGTGACTTACCCAGGGTCACATAGCTAGTAAGTGCTTGAGGCTGAATTTGAACTCAGGTCTTCTTGACCCTAAGCCTGGTGCTCCCACTGCACCTCCCAGCTTCCCTAAGGTAAAAGTAGGCACTGCCTAAAGGAGGTCATGAGTGAGTGTGTGTGTGTGTGTGTGTGTGAACTATATGCAACTAACTATGTACACACATGATATAAAAAGGTAAACTGGAGATCATCTCAGAAGTAAGGCACTAAATTAAGGAAGTCTGAGAAAGACTTCTTACAGAAGGTACAAGTTTAGCTGAGATTTGAAGCCAGAAAAGCCAGGAAAAGGCAAAATATTCCAGGCATGGAAGACAGCCAGAGAAAATGCTCCTAGGTTAAGTCACTCAAACTCTCTAGGCCTCAGCTTTCCCACTTGTAAAATCAAGGGATTAGGTTAAATGACCTATAATTTCCCTTTTAGTTCCAAATCTGTGATCTCAGGAAATTGACAAAGAAGGGGAAAATGGCCAAAGGTGACAGGAATTCTGATGAGCTGCAAAGAGATTCAGGACAAATTCATTGACTTTGCTTCATTAGTTTACTAGGTTAATTCATTCCTTTGATTACATGTTTATTAATGATGGTTATTAACATTAAATTAATAATTAATATTCACATAAAACTTTGATATTTTGGCTTTTTCAGTATGTTTTTATGTACATTATCACAAGAACACAATGAGATAGGCACCATGAAGTATTAATGACAAGTTATAGATTAGGGAACTGAGACTCAGAGGGGTTTAAAGACTCACACCTATTGAAACTGATAGGTATCCAGAAAAAAGATTCTATCCCTTTACTGATTCCAGGGCCATTAATTTTCCCCTTATACTGTCCTATGTCTCATTATTTTTAAAAGAAAAGTTTGAGAACTCATACAGAGGAAATAACCTACTTTACCAATCCATCTAGATGAACTAACTAAAATTTTCTGTACAACTCAAAGACATTTCTATTAAATTTGCAAAATGAGAAATTGTGTTGAACATGTGCAGAGTGATATGGCAAAAGATATAGAGGGTGAATTTTTTTAAAATCTGAAATGAAATATTTATTCTAGAAATGACAAAATATGAAGGATGTCTCTCACCAAACTACACCATAAGCACTCTGAGATTTGAGAAAGATAGACTGAATTCTTATCAATAAAGATTCCCCCAGCTCTCTATTGTAAGCCACTAAAACTAAGTTAGCTATTTGAACAATGAGATGAGGCAGAAGTTGATGACCACTAACAATAAATCATTTGTTATATAGCATTTCATTTGTATTTAAAGCTGTAACTTGTGGGAGGTAGGGGAAAAATTATATCTGGATTGAGCCAGTGGGACTGAATAAAATAATAATACTGAATAAACTAAGAATATCTAAATTTTACTCATTGAACTGATGCTTAGTAGATTCAGTTTTTGAGCCCAACTTCCTTTTTTTTAATATCGAATATCATCTTTATCTTTCACAAGGTTGGGCTCTTCAAAGAACAGCTAGTGAAAGTGAGGGTAAAATCTTGTCAGAATGTATAAACTAAAATATTTTTAGAAGGCTTCTGATTTAGGATAACCTTGATTTAGGTCTTGCCTCATACACATTTTGCTGTGTTATTCTGATGGTGAATCAGGCACCTCTCTAAGATCATAGGTTTGGGGCAAACCTCTTTCCCCTCCTCTCCCCAAACCCCTTCCAAAAATTAAAACAAAACAAAACAAAACAAAACAAATCAACTTAGACAAAAACCCACCTCCTCTATTTCTTTTCACCAATGAAAAGGAACAGAATAATTCCTAAAATGGCTCCCTAAGACAAAGTTGAAAAGATTTTTTAAAGATTTTTATAGGCCATTATTATGTATCATCAGAAGAAATAGTCTTAAAAGATATTTTTGTCAGATGATAATTTGGGATAAATCTTTTAATTGTGGTCAATCTTATTGAAAACGTATACAAATTTTCTTTTTTTTTTTTTAGCATCTTCAGGATATAGACAAAACTTAAAAAACGTTAAAAATATTTTAACATGAACTTGGGGGGGAATATATATTAAAAACATACATAAACTGAGATAATACTTTCTCTATGATGCTCTGTGGTACAGAATCTCGAGAGGGCCACAATTTCTAAAGAATAAAGTTTGAAAGTCTCTTAGTGGCAAACAGAGATACTCATGGTAATTATAAGTAGGTTTAAGCATATTTCTAGTGATGACTTATACAAAGTATCATAAGGGATGGCTTTGGAAAACAAACAAAAAAAATTATGATTAGAAAAAGAGCCTGGACAGTCACATAGGCAGAACAAAGGTTAAAAGAAAAAATTGAATAATACACTTTGACCCTTGAATGCTAAAAGACTTACAGAGAGGTCTCCGTCATGTTGGGCAGTTCTTTGGGGAGGATCTATGAGGGATTGTGGAAAAAAATCATTACAGATGATTTGTAATTTCTAACAAAAGAGGGAATACCCATGTCTAGGACATTACGGAATCCTTAAATTATTGACATATGAAGTGACAGTAATGCCTTGCATTTTTTTACAAAAAAAGTTATTGGAATGGTATTTGTGAAAATATAGCACTATATATACTAAACTCAGCGGTATAAGAATTACTTTTTTTTTAAGGCAAATGGTGTGACTTATCCAGGGTCACACAGCTAGTAAGTGTCAAGTGTTTGGTCTGAGGCCAGATTTGAACTCAGGTCCTCCTGACTTCAGGACCACTGCTCCATCCACTGCACCACCTAGCTGCCCCAAGAATTACTCTTTAAGATCAAGAACCTACAGCAAAGACCTGGAATACTTATTAAGTTCAACTATTTTTTTTTAATGGAGATAATGAAGTATCTACGAGTTAAATCAAACTAACTTCCTTCTCTGTGTCTGAAGAATTAAAAGCAAAACCTAGAATTTGAACTTGACTAAGTATCAAAAACTGACAGCAGCATTTCAATATAAATAATGAAATTCTTTATAACAAACTATTCTTGGTGATGTCATTTTTGCTGATGACATTTATATCAATAATCAAGTATAATTATTCTTGTTTTGTAATTTGGAATACTCTTATTGTCTCTCCATCCCTAACACCTGTAGTGCCTATGTAGTCATACTAAAATAAGGTATTTTTTTTGTCTTTTTGTTTGTTTGTTGTATTTCAATGGATTTGCAATGCTAACATTTTAGTTGCTTAGAATAAGTTTTTTTCACTAATGACTTTCCTAATCAAATGGATATGGCTTCTCATAGGAAAAAACAGTTAAGGATGAGTGGGTAGGTGGTAGGTGTTACCAAGCTAAGAAGTCTTTGCATGTGGGGCCCTTAAAAGGAAACGTGTCTGTTCTCCAATAATCATTTTATCTTAGTGAAGGGAGACATAATCACTAGAAGACTGTCAAAGAAATGAGGAATATTTCTTCCATGGTAACCTGCAAAACTTGGTGAGACTGTGATCTCTTTTACTGGTATGAAAATGTACATAGATAAAAATCATATATATTTTAAATTATTAAGGTAATATAAGAATGGACTAAAAGAAAGGAAAACCACAAGAAAAAAATGAAAGATCCAGTTATCCAGGAAATTAAATAGCCAATGCTGCATAAGCCAGTGCTTATTAATAGCAAATATAACTGGATACATGCAGTTATATCTCATCAATTTTTTGGTATCAGTGAAAAAAATCAAAACAGTGTGGTGAAAGGATACAAAGAATGTCTGTTAAGGAGAATGAGCAAGGGGAAATATAAAAATCAGCAAAATAAAGGAAATCATATGATTGTATGTATAGATGAAATTAAATTTCTACCACTTTCATTAAAGTTGGATATTAGTCTGCTGGCAAGAAAGGCAGAATGAGGAATGAGGGAGATGGGGTTTATTCAGACAAATAAAAGGGAAAGAGAGAGCATGTGTGGAACTCAAGATAACTTTACTCTTTCTCCAAATGAAAATATAAAAAAGAAGCTTCTAAACAATTATTTTCAAATGCTTGAGTAGTAAAGACTAATAGTGGGTGGGGGCTGTGGTCTCTATCTCTTAGAATAGCAAATAAAATTTGAATAATCCTAGCCAATTTTAGATTCAGAAACAACTGAAGGAAAGTAGACAGATCACTTGAGTCTCTAGAAACATGGGGAGTCTTGACACAGGTCAGAGATGTAACAGCAGGGAATTTGAGGAGAAAGAATTCAAGTTGTGAGGTCAGCATTGGTCAACATAGAACTGGAGAGAGAAATTTTTTGGTAAAATTCAAGGAGAGATTATTCCTCTAGGATCCCAGAATAATTGATTTAAAAGCAGAGGTTCCCAAAGTGAACCACACCGTACCTTGAGGGGCTCTGGAATGATCAGTGTGGGGAGAGGAAGGGATGCAGTAGTAGCCTCAGGTACAATTGGGGTGTACTGAATAAAAATAAGAGGGTGGTGGAAGCATAAGGAAAGAAGAGAAGATAAGAAAATTTTGAAAAAAAGGTTCATAAATATTTCATTTGTTGTATAACAGAGTTAAAGTCGTAGTAATTACTTTATTTTCCAAATAAACACACAAAATGCAAGTTATGACCCACCAGTGGTCAAATCGGTCAACAAGTCTTAACAAGCAAATGTTGGCAGGCAAGCATGTCATGCATTGTGGGGAAGTCTAGCATTCATCGACAAGAACATGTGTGTTGTTTACAATATGGTCTTATATGGTTACATGAGGCAATATTGTGTCATCAAAATTTCAATGCAGGAAAAACCCCCCACAAATTTACAATAAATTATTACGTTTAAGATGAATCATTTTTTAAAAAAAAAGGATTTTATATATATTTTTTGAAATGATGCAAATTAAAAAAAAACATTAAAGGGTTTAAGAAAGTAGATTTCCAGGAGGGTGCTGAGTATTTTTTTTTAATGGGGCAATAGACCATATAAGTTTGAAAACCTCTGATTTAGAGTTGGAAGAAGCCACAGGGACCATTTTACACATTAGGAAATTGAGAGTCAGGGCAATTAAGCGATTTGACTGATAAAGTGACAGGTAGTAATCATCAGAGAACAAATCTGATCACAGGTCTTCTGATTTAAGAGGCATTTTTTTTCCAGGGTCCCTAGGGGATCTTGTGGTTGTCTGGCGGGGGCACATGGGAATCAAAGTTTAAGAGGACTTTAAACAAAAAAAAAACAAAAAACTGTGTTTTGAGCAGTTAATATCCTCTGAAAGAAAGACAAACTAGAACTCTTTAAAGGGGATAGTAAATGGGATAACCACTATCTGCTGGAGGCTGAAAAAAAAATGTGAGGAGCAATTGGAATTATTTTACTATACCAATACAATAGAAGGAATCTGAAACAGGAAACAATGAAAAAATCTATATGTGTATAAATGTAGATATAGATGTATATATCAATCAATCTATCTGTTTATAAAAGCTCAGCTCTGACCATGTTACTCAAAAAGTTTCAGGGGCTAACTCTTGCCTCTAAGATAAAAGACAGACTCTCCTGTTTAATATTCAAAACCCTTCATGATCTGATTCTAGCTTGTCTTATCTTTCTAGAATTCTCCCATTACTTCCATGTTCATGTTTACTCCATTAATCCCCAAATATTCTTTGTTTCATCAGTTTTGTACTTGTGTTAGCATAGTGAAGGCAGATAGTAGGAGTCTAATGAATGTTTAATAATTGAATTTTTTTCTGAATCAATCATTAAGCATTTATTAAACTCCTGTCATCTGCAGCACACTGTATTAGTACTGGGGACACAGATATAAAAAGACATAGTACTGAAGGAGCTTATATTCCATGCCCCTCAACATATTACTTGCCCCTCCCTTATTGCACTGAGTACCAGCCCACCACACGCACAAACACACACACATACACACACACACACACACACACACACACACACACACACACACACACAAACACCTCACCCCGCTAGATATATATAATTTCTTTGGGAGCTGGGAAGTTCTGTTATTTAAGATTGTACAGTGTTTAGGACAGTGCCTCATGAATAGTAGGTACTACGTGCTGGTTGAATGGATGCCCAGGCCAAAGATTTTGAAATCAGGTAAATATACAGTGACAAAGAAAAGAAAAAGTGAGGGTATTGTTAAATATATAATTGTAAAATTTGGAATTTTCCTTGACATCTTCTAGATTATATCACCATGCTAAGCCATTCTGTTTCCTCTACACAATACACATATGTGTATGTACATCAGGGAGAGTATGCCATGGATAGCACAGAAATCAGCTCTGGAGTCAGGTTCTGACACATATTGGCTATGTGATCATGGACAATTTCTTTACCTTCTCGGTGTCCTATGTACTGTCTAAGACAAATTACAGATGAATGTCAATTTGGTTTGGTGGTGAGAGTATCCTACATAGATAACGTCACATGCATTTAACAACATGCCTATAGACACATTCATATGTGCATAGACTTATGTACAGATGTACATGGCTGCATATGCTCATATACAATGACTATAATATCACTGTGTCACCTTACTTTGTTAGAAAAAAAAGACACAGGTACAGTAGACAAGATTCCCTACTCAAGGCAACTAAGTGTTTATTAATCATTAAATATATTCTAGGCACTGTGCTAAGTGCTAGGAATAAAAATAAAAGCAAAAAAAAAAATAAAAGTTAAAAAATAAAAAACAAAAAAAACCAACCTAGTCCCTTCCCTCAAGAAGTTGAAATTCTAATGGGGAAAGCCCATGCGTAAAAGATAGGTGAGTAAATTAGGGAGAGTGAAAAAGGAAAACATACATGTCTGGGCACATAGTGGCAAAGTGTGAAGAGTCAAGAGTAAAGCTGGAAGGGGAATGAAGGATGGCTGGCCTGGGCATGAGGAATTCACTAATGGGAAGAACAATAAAGGAAATAGGACGTAAGGGATCTTCCTGAATGAGAAGGCTAGAAGAGAAGATAGCTTTTCCAGCATGAGAAGGGAGCTAAGACATGGTGACAAAATCTGTAGAGTTAGGAATTGAGTTTATAGTCATTTTCACCCAATAAAATCCTTCAGTTTCAGGTTTATACAATGTTTAAAATAGAGAACCTTTTAATCAGAAAATAGATGAGATCATCAAGACCCAAGAAGTATTTGATATTGTATCATCAAGAATTTAATTCATAAAGAACTTTAGATATGAAGACTTCAAGGCCTAAGTATTTTGGCCAGGCCATCACTGCCTTTTAAACAAATAAACAACAAACACTAAGCAAGACAAATATAATTATCATAGATTAGTATGACAAGGCCAGAATTGCTACAAAAACAAATTGCAGAGTATGTAGGAAAGTACAATACAGAGAGCAAGAATGGGCGAAAATGCCTACAACTTAAAATGTTGTGAAATTTAGCATATGGTAAAGAAATTCAGAGGAAGACTCTGGAATGGGTTTCAGTCTAGAGGTGGTCTACTTGGATAGAAAGAACCTAATGTAGAGTAGACACTTAGGAAAATTTTGGCTAAGAAATAATGTTGTAGGAAAAGAAAATTGGATAGCTTTCTTTTAACATGAATATGCAGTGTAATGCTTCAGGCAAAAGACAAACTGGGATTCATATTGAGATTATATTATTCATAGAATAGAAATATTATATAGAGGATAAAGGAGATGATTCTTTTTTTCCATTACAGCATTACCAAGTTTTCTCCTCCTTACTTTACAAAAGACATTGTAAAATTGGAGAGAGTCCAATGAAGGGCAATAAAAATGATGTAAGGTTTAGAAAACGTGACCTAAGAAGGAAGGTCAAGAAAACTGCATCTGTACAGCGAAGGGGAAAAACAACTTAAGACATGATAATAAGTGTTTGTAGGTACCCAAAAGGAATAAACCAAAAGAAAGCATGGGGAACTATTTTTAGTATTACAGAGTCAGACAATCTCAGAATTAGAAGGGAGCTCAGAGATGCAGGTCATTGCCCTCCTCAAGGTACGAACCTCTCCTACAGTTTTCTTCTTGTATCCGTCCTTGAACCCCTTAAAAAACCAAGTAATCAATCAACAAAAAACACGTACAAGCCTCTCTGGACATATCCAGGAACAGAGAATTCCATCTCCACAAGGCCACCACGACCTTTTCGTAAATGAGTACATTCTTCCTTATGTTGAGTTGTGCTGTTTCCCTGTAATCTTGATCTTAGTCAAAAGTATGGAGAAGCAATAGTATGCCTGTATTTCTTATCCACTTGAATCCTTCCATAAGGTAGCCCTTAAAATATTTAATAACAATTATCAAGTCTTGCTCATGTCTACCCTTCTCTGAATTAAATGTTCCTAGTCTCTTCAATCAACCCTGTTATTACTTCGTCATGCTGATCACTCTTCTCTGGACATCCTCCATTTGGGCAGATTTTATACTTCAAAAGATTTATGATTCCACGAGTATTAGTTCCATCTCCTCTAAACCTTAGTCTTCATGAGTCAATGCAATGAAAAAGCCCCACACCTCCTTGCTAGCCTTCTGGTAATGGCCTCATCTGAACCTGACTCAGCTAGACTTTGGACAGTGGAATAACAGTCTGTAGCTGGGCAGACTGGGAAGTCTTCCCAGCTCCATAGGATATTTCAGGGCTTTTGTTCAACTGTCCAAGTCTTTGAGACACCCCTACCCAGGCATGGAGCAGCAGGCTAGAAGCTATCTCATATTCATACTACTTTAAAAGTTTCTGAAACCAGTTCTAAATTGTCTAGTTATGGCTAGTTCTGAAGATTTTGTGAGACTAAACCAATACCAAACTGGCAAAGAGGCAAAAAGAAATCAAGATTCCATGCTTTGCAGTCTATTTAGGGAGAGTGTTTTGGAGATGTTTGTCTGCTGAAGTACTCCTGTTTGTCCTAGCCATCAGAGATATTAAGCCGAGATCCCTTTACCCCTGCAGAGCTCCCTAGGATGTGAGGTGGCTCATTGAATTCAGTGTGCATAAAAGAACTACTATACAGTGGCGAGAAAGAAGATTGAATTGGGGCCGCTGGAAAACCCTTTATATTGCTCTGTTTTCAGCAACTGAGAGATAAGAGTTTGGTCTTACACAGTGGCTCATAATTGAAAGCACTTTAGAAGGCTCGCTGCCATCACCCATTCACAGAGAGGGGGGAAATAACTTGTATTCAACTTACTAAAGTTTCATGCTGATTGAGTGATGAATTATGATCCCAGGCATGGAGTGTTTGCTCACAGTCTCTCTGATTGTGGAACTTGGCAGGAGAGCTAGAAAAGTGGGATGGGGCTTGCCCCTTACTCCCCCTTTCAGTTCACATCAGCACTATATTGGGAAGCATGAGGTTAAAGGCCAAGTGATTTCAGTCATAAAAAAAATGTAGCTATCCACTGGAAGTGCATTTTTAAAAGACATGGTATTGCTTTCTGAAATGTGTTTTTTGATACTCCTTTGGTTGTAGTCAGAAGAAGTTATTTGTTGCCTTGAAAAAGTATTAACAAGCTTTATGTTACAGTCAAGTGCCTTTCATGAACCTGTTTTTATTTTTTTAAAGATGCATTTACATCAAAGAAAAAACGATTTTATAAAATGATAGTCATTTGTAAACTAGCACATCTGGAGACAAATCTGCATTTTTAATACTTTTTGGGGTACTCCTATAGTAGAGATTTGTCACTAGCCAAATCACCCTTATTGCATGTAGTATGCAGAGCTGGGAGGACTCTTTTTTTTTTTTTTTTTTTTTTTTTGCTTTTTTTTTGGTGAGGCAATCGGGGTTAAATGACTTGCCCAGGGTCAAACAGCTAGTAAGTGACATGTGTCTGAGACTAAATTTGAACTCAGATCCTTCTGACTCCAAGGCTAGAGCTCTATCTGCCACTCCACCTAGCTGTCTGGATGGGAGGACTCTTGAAAAGCATTTGGACCTATTGTTTCCTTTTGAAGTGCCTAAAGGGACTTTCCTGAGTTCACATAGGTAGCTGAGTCAGAATTTGGAGTGATGGCGTTCTGGCAAAGGTTTAACAGCTGGCTCTCTGGAAAAAAAAACAAACAAAAAACGTATCCCTGACATACTACCGACATACATACATACTGACATGTTTAATCTGCATTATTAACATTTTTTTCAGTCACTGTCTCAAGTCTAGACAAAAAATAACATAATAAATCAAGTCCTGATTTGTAGTCTTTGCAGATTTCCATTCTGTGAGTGCTAGGCCCTTGTAACCCCAAAGCCAGATTTTGATCTCCGAGGTCATACTGTTTTTTGTTTTTGTTTGTTTGTTTTGTTTTGTTTTGTTTTTGTTCTTGTTTTTTAAATATAGAATCCCTTGAACAAATCTGCCCAGGGCAGGTATGTCAATGGGAGGCAGGTGAGGGGAAAACTTCTGAGCACTGCAAAGCCTAAGACAGAGGTAAGCATGAAGACACAAGGAACTAGACTTGTTACAGGACAGAAACATTATGGAAGGCATACCTAAAGAGGGATAGAAAACATCAGAAATACATTTTGTCTACTTCATAATTTCTTCCAATTTTATTCACTTCAGAGTCAAGGAGAGTACACCGCTACTACACTCAAAGGGAGGAATAATACTGATTTGTTTCCGAATTTAATAGTCCTCAAGATTATTGCAATTCACATTATGTGAGGATGGAAATGGAAAGAAAATAAAATAACTGGTCTGAAAATTATTCCAAGGCCTCCTAGCTTCTGTCAGTATTAACAGTAATAGCTTTCCAGAAGGATAAATTGTTATTTCTAACTCTCCTGAATTTATGAGATATCAGGTCTTCAAGGTTGTTATTAGTCCCTTGGTTGGTCACAAATCCCTGCAAATCCATGGGATTTTCAGTCCTCAGCAGTACTAAAATATTTGCTCATTCACCTTCAGTTTTTAAAATGTGTTATTGTTGCCATTTGTTTTTATATCACAATCATTTTTAGATATATCAGAGGAGAAATTATCAGGGAGTGAGGCAGATAGCTTCTTCGAGTTCAACATGCAAGGAATGGTGTGTGGGTATTTCAATATTATTTTTATAAAATGCACATGTCCTTAACCCACATTCTGTTCACCACAGAACATACACACACACAAAATATATATATATATATAAATATATATATATATATATATGCATGTGTGGATGTATACATACATGTTACATATAGATACCATGTAGGTATATGTGTTTATACACACACATTAATACATGCCCAAGTATCACAGGCTTCACAAAGTTCTTTGCTTTGCAACTCTTGAATGTACATAACTATGGTTCTAGCAGTATGTGAGGGAAGCAAGTATTTAATGAGCATCTATTATGTTCTTGTCACCTTTTACCCACAGGGGAGGAATGTTAAGGAGTCCCTTGAACTTGTTCTTTTGAATTTCCATATTTTCCAGAAACACTGGACCTAGAGTATGCAAGAGGCCCTGAACATGTCAAGGATGAACCCTCCCCTCCCAGCTGACATGATTTGTTGTTTGCATACCAAGCTGGACAGACTCTGTGTTTTCTTGGGAGTCAAGACAAGGGCCAGTCAGTCTGCACCAGATGGAGAAAATGCTTGTACAGCTGGGACTCCTGCAGGTAAATCCTGTCTTCATGGTATAGCAGTTCCCAAGGGAAAAGAATGTGGCTTTTGCCATCACTTTGCTCCTCCCCTTCAGAAGGGTTTAGTCTTTTTCACATCCCTACTGCTCTTTTCTTCCTCCTATACTTTTGGGAAAAAAATCTTTGTTTCTTTCTCCTTCCTTTGTTGCACTCTCATAAATATTCAAGCTTCAGTTTGGATTGTGAACTCTTTGTATTTGCGTATGGTCACACATGTTCATTTCTCTTGTAATAAATCTAATCTCCATGCATGTCTCATGGACTTTTAATATTGTTTTTTGGTTAGTGTTCTAGAAATTGTGCTAAGTACTTTACAAATATCAGTTCATTTGATTATCACAAAAATTTTGTGAGATAAGAGCTACTGCTGCTATTGTTTGCTGTTTAGTCATTTCACTCCCATCTGACTCTTCTTGATCTTATTTAGGGTTTTCTTGGCAAATGTACTAGAATGTTTTGCCATTTCCTTCTCCAGCTAATTTTGAGGATGAAGAAACAGAGACAAACAGGGTAAAATGACTTGTCCAAGGTCACACAGTAAGTTAGTATCTAAAGCCAGATTTGAACTTGGGTCTTTCTGACTCCAGGCATGGTGCTCTATCTACTGAGCCACCTGGTTGCACCCAAGTGCTACTGGTATTCTTAGTAACAATTGATGAAACTCAGGCAGATGAAAATTAAGTGACTTTTCCAAGGTCACACCTCTAGTGAGCATCTGAGACTGGATTTTAACTCTTGTCTTCTTGACTCCGGGCCCAGGGATAAAAGCCTAGGATAAAGGGGTAAATGGAAACCTCAACTTCAGTCTGATACTGTTTAACTTTTTATAATGAATCTAGAATTTCAGTATCATGGAATCAGAAGTTATGGGCACCTTAGAGGTCCTCTAATAAAACTCCCCATTTTATAGATAAGAAAGCTGAGGACCTGGGAGGTTGATGATTTTCCCAATAATAAGTGGCAGAATGAGGATTCAAAGTCAGGTTCTCAGTTTATGAATTCAGAATTCTTCATAATATATACAGAATCACAAAATTTTAGAGATGTAAAGTGGATCTAATCCAAGCCACTCATTTTATAGATGTCTCAGAAAGGTGAGACAACTGGCAAAGAGGAGAAAAATGAATACTTTGGTTAATCCTTGCCCCTGGTGTCTTTGATACCAGGAGGCTTTCAGAATTAAACTTGAAGTACTAAAAATAATAGTAATAGCTCATTTTTTGTGTTATTTCCTATATGACAAAGTGCTCTATGTGTTCATATGATTGGCTGTAAGGAATGCAGGAACCTCTCCATTCCGCTAAAGGGAAAAGCCCTGGAGAAGCTGAAAAATCCTGAGTCATCCTGTGGGAATCTGAATATCAAATAGCTGCCAATTCCCCAGGCCTTCCCCCTACCCTCAGCATGATTCAGCACTAGTCCTGAACCTTGACCTATACCCCAGGCCCAAGCTTCCTACCTTTGTCCCCAATGCCTGGTCCTTTTTGACCCAAATTAGACCCCTCTAAAAACTCATATTGCTCATTGCAAACATTAACCCTAATTCTCCCTCAGACCCTAGTGGACTGCACTGTGTCTATCCTTTCTGACTATCCCTTCATACGATATCACCCTCGGTAAAGCTTTCCTGCTTAGATCTCTGACCACTCCTGGCATGTGCTAGATACTGTTTGCAGTTGTTCTCCTTCTCAACTATGACATTTTTTTTCCCCTTAGAAGCATTATTCATTACCCAGGGCTGAGCCTAACATCTCAAAAACCTATTATCTCAAACCTAGACTTAAGAAAGGTAGAACGTCTGGGATGGATCAAGAAAGTATGTGTCCCAACCACAAGGCCTCACTTCTCCTCATAACCAGGCCTGTGACTAGGTGCCCTGCCTCAAACCTCATAAACTTCTTCCATTAAAAAACTGATGGCCTTCCTTCATAAGCTTCACAAAGCATTTTGCTTTGCACCTCTCAAATGCTCCTAACTATATTTTGTAGCTGTATATAATGTCCACGTCTGTGTCTTGTCTGAGTATATTGCAATGGAAAGACCACTGATTTTGGAGTCAGAGGACTTGGGTGTATATCCCACCTCTGCCTTTTACCTCATTTTTGACCTGGAACATCTCACTTAATCATCCTGGACCTCAGTCTGCTTATCTATAAAATGAGGAGCTTAGACCAGATGGCCTACAAGGTCCATTTGAGCTCTAGGTCTATCATCCTGTAATTCATTTCAATGGTTTTTAATCATTACTTAATATATGTAAGGCAATGTCTCATGTGCTGAAGATATACAGATGGGAAACAAACAAACAAACAAAAAACCAAAAGTCCTTTGGGAAATTTGTTAGGAACACAAAGTATTTTGTAAGGTAAACTGCGAGAGATTCAAAGGAGCGATCCAGATAAAATTCTCTTGGAAAATTTAAGGGAGACAAAAAACAAAAAAAAAAAAACAAAAAAACCCCACCACTTTATATTTTACTCTAATGAGGCAAGAAATGGGTAGTATCAAAATGTTTTATTTCTCCCAGTTCCAGGCTCAATGTTCTGCTCACAGTATATATTTAATCATTGTTGGGTAAACTACATGAATGAAAGGGCTCTAAAGTTTTAAAAAAAATAATAGTACAGGCAATTAAATACAACAAAATAAATACTCTTTCTTAATTCACCTAAATCAGAATAATTTAATTTATTTTTATTATGAACTTATCAACCAACAAATGCTTACACATATCAAGAATAAGAGAACTGTATATGAAATTGTGAACTTTTGCTACAAGCTAAGTGTATTAATAAGATAAAAACAGAATTGTCCTATTTATGTCGTCTGAATTTATTTTTGCCTATGCATTTTTTAATGTTTTTATTGATAGTTTTCTTGCATTTTTTCTTTTTTTTTTCATTTCTAACATTACCCATTAGCTCACTCCCAGCAAGAGAAGTCTTCCCTAATAAAAAATGAGTATTGTCAAGCAAAACAAATGCATTTAATTTCTCTTTTCATGTTTGGATTGTAAGAATTGATGATATAAGAAATATGTAGTCATTGATGTTAATTCTGAAATGCACTCAATCTGCTTTTATAGTATATAATGGTGCTCAATAAATAAACATCAATTGAGGGAGAAGTTGTTTGATAAGTTCAGTATCCCATTTAAAAACAACAAAATGATGTTGGAACATTTAAAATTTACTGACAGCAAACACCAAGTAAAATGAATGATTTGTTTAGGAAATGGGGCAAGTATAGAATATCTTTTTAAAAAAATTTGCTTCATTATGCAGCCCAGCATCATTTTATAAGAAGAGAATTGCAGAGTGTATGAGTGTCCCATCTCTTCCTATCTCCACCTCAGAATTTCCATGCAAAAACGTTTATCATGGAGTTAACACCTTGAAAATAAATTTTAAAAGAGAAGCACGTGAAACATTTTGGCCTTCTCTTTATCTCTTTAAACTACCCTCGCCAATATAATTGACCTTTATCTTAAACTATGCGGTTGATTCCCAGTTCTATATCCTCAGTCCTGACTCCCTTTCTCAATTCCCAGATCTGTGCCTCCAAATGCAAACAACGTCTCCAAGTGGCCACATTTGAACTGAGGTCTTTCTGACTCCAGGGCCCATGGTCTATCTCTTCCCTTCATTAAAACAGAATCTATTTTTGCACAAATTCTTGTTCATTTGACCTTTGAAATATCTCTTGCATCCTTTACCCTCTATTCTCATTGCCATCACCCTAATACAGAACTTAGGATCTATCCAACCAATTTCAGCAATTTCCTGACTAGTCTTTTGACCTCTACCATCTCCCCTAATCAATTCCCCCAAATTAAAGTGACTACTTATTGCTTATGTATAGTTTGAAGTTTTTGCTTGACATCCATCTCCCCCATCAGGCACACTTTAATGTTTCCAGGTAAACTGCACTATACTCTTTCTCTTAAATATACCCTTTTCTTGTCCTTCTCCATGTGCTTGCCTATACTACTCCTTTTGACTTTAACAACACTCCCAACTATGTTGCACCTATTAAGTATTCCCCACTTTTTATTATCCAACTTAAATGCCATTTCTTCCATGATGCCTCTCCTAATTCCCCAGGGAGGAATATTCTTCACCCATCCATAGATATTAAACAAAACTTTACTACTTTATTCTGACTGATGCACACACCATATATTATTATGCACATCTATGAGTGTTATTTCAAAGTAAAATTTCAATGATGGGCATGACTGTGTCATACCTATGCTTTATATCTCCCTTATTTTTGCAGCCCTGCATACTGTACATTATAAATACTTAACAAAATAACTGCTGAATTTTATTTTTAAATTGATGAAGTTTCTTAGATTAGGTATACCTTTGTGGTCTGGTGTCTGTTCAGTCATAGTAGTTTATCTTTAAGAAAGACCCTTGCTTAGTCTAGAATCTGGTTTATTTTCTCTTCCTTTGAGTGACTTCAGTCTTCCAGTAAAGGAAATGATGTATAGCTCAACTTTTCCACAAGTAAATCACTGATCAATAAGGGACTCCCTGTACTTCAAGGAATAAATTGTTTATTTGTATAGTGAAGTAAATTGTAAAAATAATATACTATATTAAACTCATTTTCTGAACAAGCATCAGTAACTGGTTTGTTTACATGGTTTTTGTTTTGTTTTATTCTGTTTGTGACATGTAACTACTTGTGGAAGGATCAGTCCTAGGTAATTATTCAGTAAGGAGAAGGTTTATTCTTTGTTTCTCTGATGCTGAATCTTTTCCCTTCCCCAACCCATCACTTCCTCAAGTTGGAGCTCTGCACATTATCCCTTCAAGGGGCAGATCATTTGTTTTCATTTCTCCCTATCCTATATGGCTCCTCACCAAACCCCACTTCATCCTAACCCCAGTAAAAATCTTATCTAAGGAAAGGATTTGATACCAAACATTTATTTCAAGTGAATTTAGGTCAATATAAATGCAAGTCATTCTAAGGTTAATAATTATAAATAAAAGGTTAGTTTCCTACTAAGGAAATTTCAAGCAAATTAAATGTGGATATTTTCTGAAAGGGTGAGGACTGAACACCTCTGATATCAAATCAGAATGGGGCCACCAATTCTCCCTAAATGAAAGACCGATGCTGTCCTAAGCCACTATTCTAGCTGGAAAAAGAAAAAAAAAAAGAAAAATCAGTTGAATAAAATATACAAGATACACTATGAACATCTACATTTTATGGACATTTAAATTCAATTCAGTAAATAAAACAGGCCAATTATTTGTAAGACTCCCCAGGCAATACCCCACGAGTTCTGTTGTCAGGCAAACAGCTGACAAGTGCTCCATGTTGGACATGAGGCTGTCTCAATGTTTGATCTCTAATTTGTTTTGTAAATTTATCAGTTGGCTAATATGAGCAAATGCAAGATTCATTATTCCAGTTTGCCTTGTACCAATTCATCTGATTAAATTTGCATCTTCATCTATCCAAATTGAATAATTAAAAAAATTGAATATGCCATTTAAATAAATTATATTTGAATTTAGTTGATCTACCTCCTTGATTATAAGTCTGGCTAGAAAAACGTAACTGTGTATATGAATCATACAACCATGCTAATCTCCAAAGTTATTACAATGCACTAGGGTTACTATATCAAACAATTATTAAGTTATATAAGCACAGAAACAAATGTTTGTATCAGGTTTCTCTTTATGAACTTTAAAAAATAGTACTCAGTGTATCTGGAGACAATGTGAAGGGCTTATTTGACTCTAAAATTATGATTTTCTATATTTCTGAACATGGACATCAGCCCATCATGCCCATCTCTAATGATTCTTTCAAACAGCTTCCATAATCAATTTCTACAATACACAGATTAACTATGTTACCCCCTTACAAACAAACCTTCCATGGTTCCCCGTTGATTACACGACAAAATACAGTTTCCTCAAGCTGACATTTCAGTTCCATAATTTTATTCCACCCTACTTTTATGTCCTTAGTTCATTAGATCATACTTATGTCACCCATAAGATCAAAAATTTAGGTTAGAAGGGAATTTAGAGGGCATCAAGTCCACCATTCATTCTGCAGATGAGGAAACTGAGGTCCACTGAGGTTAAATTGCTTCATTAAGGTTGCATAAGAAATAGCATAGGTGATTGTGAATAATATTTTTTCTGCCTCCAGAAATCCATACATGTCCTTTGCATTACACAAGCTACACTACCTTACACTTCACCTAACCTCTTGTCAGCAGAATCTTTTTCATCTAGACATAACACTAACCAACCTTGTACTTACCCAGAATAGTGACTTTGGAGCCATCCTGGCCTCTCTCTCCCTTCCCCAAGTCTCTCCCTACTCAATCATTTGCTAAACTTTGCTGATTCTATCTCCACCTGTCTCCTTGTCTCCTCTCCATTCACGTGATTTCTACTTAATTTCTGGCCCTTCTCACCTCTAACCTAGACAATTGAAATAGCCTCTTAAAGTTTCCCTGCTTCTTGTCTTTGTCTTCTCCAAATTTACCTCCACACAGATGCCACAGTGACATTCCTGAAACATAAGTCAGACCATGTCTCTCTCCTGTTCGAAAAATTTTAGTAGCTCCCAATTGTCTCTATAAGAAACTGCAAAAAGTTTATCCTTGCATTTAACTGTCCTCCATAATCTAGTTTATTTTACCTTTCTGGTAAAATCTAATATTATTTCCTTTTATGATCTCTCAGTTTCAGTCTAGTTGGCCTTTGAACTGTTCCCTATTGGAGATGTTCCATCTCCAACTATTTTGTCTTTCTTGTGGGTTTCCCCCCAAGTCTAGAATGTATTCCCATCTCACCTCAATTGTTGATCATTTCTTCAAAACAGCTATCTCTCTCTCTCTCTCTCTCTCTCTCTCTCTCTCTCTCTCTCTCTCTCTGTCTCCCCCCTGATATGCCTGTATGTATACAGATACATATGCACATATATCTACATGTATGTGTGTGTATCCCATAGACCATCCCATATATTCTATAGCCACATTCTAGATAAGACCTTTCCAAATATCTCTGGTTTTTGATGCTCTTTCCCTATTGAAATATAAGTAAATAGAGAAATACTGGCAGAGTCTCATAGCATCATGTGTAGCAGACACTTAAGAAAATGCCATTTCCTAGAGGGGAAGCTTTTGATCTATTGTCTTGTATGTAGATTATTGACTAACTTTTGTTTTTCCAGTGCTTTCTCACCACCCTGGTACTCTAGGGTTTGATCCATGGGAACCCTTTAGTAAGTAATTGTTGAATCTGCAAGAAGCCTTTTTGGTAGTAGGAAAAAAGTCTGAACCCACAGGTGCTGACACACCAACCAAACAAAAGCTTTACCAATTCTTTCACTGAGTGAAGCAATTTGCTTAGGAATGGAGTCTTGATGAAGCTTTCCACATTAAAGTTTATCTGAAAGTGTGTGTGTGTGTGTGTGTGTGTGTGTGTGTGTGTAGAGGGGTGGGAGCGCAGGGAATCATATCAAGACCAAGGTAACAGTCATCTTGAAATCTGGATCTCTGGATGTCTGTGGTGCTGACAGGAATAACTCCAAGCTACTTCCCATTCATTATTTTCACAACAGGTTCCTCAACAGACAGGGATATAGCTGGCTGGCAGAGAAACAAAGGTACCACAGCCATGTTCCACCGCTTGACATTACATTTCATTGTGAATATGTAGAAAATGGAGCTTTTAATGAGGTGTTCAGTCAATGGGCAGGAGACTCTGAGACCTATTGGTAAGTATCGTGGCCTCCATCAATCAGGGAGACAATTGGAACATCCATTCATTACAACCTCCCTGTTTTCTTTTCTTGAAATAATAGTTTTTGTACTGTGCTTGACATTGATTTGCAGCATCAACAATAAAACAAAAGCAAATAAAACAAACTAAAATACTTCACATGCACAGTATTATTTGCATGGTTTAATTTTATTTCTCTCACAGAAGCACTTTTTTCAAGCTTCATTTCAATTTACATGGGAGGCAATGTGATGTCATAGACAGAGAGTTGGCCTCAAAGCCAGAAAGACCTGGTTTCACATGTAACCTCTGATACATACTGGCTTGGCAACTTTAAAACTATAAATTGCTGAGAAGATGTCAGCTTTTATCAGCAAAGGGAGTTTTCTCACCTAGTAGTTCCCTACACTAATAGGTCCATTCTCATACTTATGTCTAGTTTAAAGAAAGATCAAGGACTTAGAGCTTGAAGTGCTCAGAATTAGTCAGTCATTTAACCTGTTTGAAGGCTTCCAATGATGAGGGACTTAGTATTTTCCAAAGCAGCCCTTTCTATGTGGAGTCAGTTTTAATTTTTTGGAAAGTTCCTCTTAATATTGAGTCAATATTTGCTGCTCTGCAACTTCTGCCTCATAATACCCTGACTCTGATCTCTGAGAATTAGCAAAATATTCAGCAAGTACCTGATAGGCAATGTAAGGGGAATAAAAAAAAAAAAGTATTACAAAGTACAATCTCCACCCATGAAGAGTTTAACCTATGAGTGTGGGTGTCAAAGGCAGGAATAGTTTTAAAGGAATCTGTTAACATGCCAATCTAAGTAAGTATTTGTGAAAGGGATTCAAGAAAAAAAAATGAGCGAACAGAGTGGGATGGAATGAATTCAGGAAGGCTTCCTGGAGGTGGGGAATTTTGAGTTGGTTGTTGACAGAGCTCAAAATGAACCTTGATTGGCAGAGAGGAGGAGAGTGAGCTGAGGAGTGTGTGTAGAGATAGAGTTACGGAATAACAGACAACTTGCTTTGGCCAGAGCAGAAGGGCTTTGAAAGATCACAGTCAGTCAATTAACATTTATTAAGCACCTACTATGTGCCAAGAATTATGCCAAGCAATCATTATACAAAGAAGGGAAAAGACAATCCTTGCTTTCAAGGAGCTTATAGACTAATGGTGGAGACAGCATGCAAAACAACTATGTATGAACATGCTATATAGAGGATAAATTGGAAATAAAAAGCAGGTGAAGATACTAGCATTAAAGGAGGTTGGGAAATGCTTCCTTCAGAAGGTGAGATTTTACCTGGGATTTAAAGGGATCTAGGGAAACCAGGTGGTAGAGATGAGGAGGGAAAGCATTCAAGACCCAGGGTACAGACACTGGAAATTGGAAGCTAAATTTTCTTGTTCAAGGAACAGCAAGGAAGCCAGCGTCAGGAAATGCTTTCTGGAAGGGGTGGGAGGAGGGATACAGTGGGAAATACAGGCAAGGTAAAAGCAAAATACAGCAATAAAATGATTTAAAGAAAAAAGTTAAATATTAATATTGAGAAGGAGGGGTCTGGAAGCAATGGGAAGCAAGGAGTAAACTTCTCCTCCTTGTAGCCTCATTAAAAAGGACCAACCAACTTTGGAGTTGGTAACAAGAAATTCATCGTTTTTGAAAGAAACCTACGGTTCACTAAGAACCAAAAGACGAAAGGATTCTGAAAATAAAAGATCTGAATCATCAAGACAGATATACAGACAAAAATGTTTCATATACAGATATACAGTACAATTGTTCTCCAGCAAGTCTATTATCCTTCCCCACAGCAACAGCCCACCGGACAGCTGGCTCCTAAACACAGGCTTTAGCTTCATGCCTCATTCCTTCTGATCCAAAGGAAACATCTAGCCTTTGAACAAGAGAGGTATGATCAGAATCAGTGTAAGATTAGCATGTGGTTCATGGTCATCCTGGTCATCCCTATCATACAAAGAGTGGTTTAAAAAAGTATCACTTACCATTATACTCCAAATAATTAACTTTTCATTTCATGCAAGACTGTCAATTCTATCCAATTGTGTAACAAGTCCTAAGATAAAATTACATGAACTTTCGACCAGTAATTCCAACCAAAATAATTTCTTCCCATTTAATTGTGCTTCTTAACAGTAGGATTCTTGGATGAGAAGATACATAAACCTATTGGTCTCATAGTTTCATCTTAGTAGCCCAGCTTTACATATTTCATGCCTGTGCAAATTATATTTTTCTCCTTTTCAAAAAGGTAAAATGAATGGATGCTTCATTGCCAAAGATAAAGACCACAGTAGGTCATGGATTCTTGCCCATTTTTGAAAATTTCTTGGAGCCTATAACCATAAATTTCAATGCCAAGATGAATCTCAGAGCTGCAGATATCTTGATGCTAAACTCCTACTGAGACTTCTGTGATGCACAGCTATTCTAATCCTCTCTCTTGACTGTATGAAGAGGTGGGACCAGATGCACTTGTGCTATTTTAAGGATGTTTCTCTTCCTCCTGATGCACCTTT
The DNA here is from genome assembly GCF_900497805.2 of Vombatus ursinus. Lineage (NCBI taxonomy): Eukaryota > Metazoa > Chordata > Mammalia > Diprotodontia > Vombatidae > Vombatus > Vombatus ursinus. The sequence continues at coordinate 47,364,548 of NW_020954599.1, forward strand.
ATGGTACTCTTGCTATTTTTTCACCTTGAATAGCTGCTCTCCCATACTTTTGTCCATTCTCTTTACTCCCAATCATGGTAACTGAAGTCTCTGACAAGGCTACAAATGTTTAAACAATAATGATACCTGCCACTTATATAGCACTGTAACATCTACAAAGTGCTTTACATCCTGCCATTTCATCATCATCATCCTCATAACATTTATATAGTGCCTTAAGTCTGGCAAAACATTTTCCAAAAATTATATTATTTGAAGCTCACAACAGCCTTGTGAGATAGATGCTATTATTGTATTCATTTTGCAAATCAGGAAATTGAACCTGAGTAAGAGTTGTGTAACTTTGTGAGGATGACATTGTTAATAAACATAAGTCAGTCCTCAAACCCAAGCCTTTCTTATTCAAAGTAAAGATCTGGAAAATATCTAAGCATCTCTGTATAAAACAATATTAACTTATTCATGTGATCATTTAACAACCCCTTATTAAGTACCTGATATGTATACAACCTAATTCAATAATTCAAAATTATTAATTTTGAATGAGTGCTTCAGTGATTCCAGCCAAGTAATAAAAAAAAAATCACTTTTAAGACCATTTTAACACTGGGCTGTAAGACTATCTATGTTTGTAAAAAATGTCCACTTTTCAGATAATTCAATGCGTACCTTCCTTACACTAACAGAAAATTGGCATTATTTTGCTTATTTTTATTTATTATGTATATTTTCAGTTTTGTTAGGCCTTAAGGAAAAGGTAAACAGTTGTTGTATTCTCAAGTGGATTCATTCGTTATTGGCTCTTTGGTTGCATTTAAACCCCATGCAGCATTCTTAGTGGGCCCTAATGACTGTCCAAAACATCTTTGTCCTTTTGAATCACTGGCTTGCTTCTTTTTATGTCCCTTTTTTGTCACTTTTGGGGGCTTTCCCCTAGAAATGTAGTGATTGATTTCAAATGTTCTACGTTATAAAGTAACCATCACAAAATGTTCTTATTCAGGCTAAGATTTTAAAACAGTGTGTACTTAAAAAAAAAGAAAAAAAGATCATTTTAAAAATGTTTCCCTGTGTTTCTATATATGTATAGCTACATCAATCTTTCTACCTACGTTTATATATAATGTGTATATATGTATACATATACATATATACACACATACATGTGTGTGTATTTTTTCTTCCTTTTGCATGCTACTTATGTTTTTGCATATAAATACCAAACTGGACATATTGTGACAACAGTGTTATGACCTTACAATAGTTCGCATCCTTTGTCACTGCATTAAAAACTATTTTTATTCAAGTTAGATTGAAAATTATTTCTTAGATAACTTTGGGGCTTTTGAGAGTATGGTTATATGGACAATAGACAAGGTTCTATCCAAGTATAAACATGTGTTTGACTAGATTAAAAAATTCAAACTGTGCACCACGTCTTCAGTGCAAGGCATCATTCTTTGTATTGATCAATATTAGGACAGAATTTGAACCAGGATTTGAGAGGCAGCATGGTAAAGTTTCTGGAGAGGCATGAGACTCAGAGTCAGGCAGACTTGTATTCAAATTCTGCTTTTTATACTTACTAACTGTACGTCCCTGGGCAAGTCTTTTAACTTCTCTCTATCTCAGTTCCTCATATGTAAAAGGAAGGGATCAGATTTGATGACCTCTAAGGAAGTTTCCAACTCTAAATCTACGATCTTACAATTAACTAAATGATCAAAATTCCTTAAAGGCAATGACCATGTCACACTAATTAGTAGTAAAATAAGCATTTTTTATAGTTCTTTAGGATTTACAAAAAATTTTTTAATCACAAATACTGGAAAGTAGATAGCATAACAGTGGCTAGGTTTTTTACATAAGGGGAAATTGAGGTCTGTAATATTGGGGATTAGTCTAGAATAAAATTACTTTTATCTAAGGCCAATGCTTTTTCCATTATACATGCTGACTTTCACTGCAAGATCATTCTGTTTTCAGGCTAGTGTCTGATAGGATACATTTCATTGAATCTCTTCCCCGGCTAGTTGATGCCCTCCAACAAATACATAACTGCTCTCCAAGAACCTGGTGTGCAGCCAGGTAGGCATATGAGAGACATACCATTAATGTTCTTGAATGGGTCTGAAAAGAAAAGAAACAGAATTAAGAGGGTAGAAAAATAACCTATAGTGAAATGAATTAATAGCTAAGAGAACTGTGATTATGGCACAGTAGACAGAGTGTTGTGCTTGTATTCATGATGACCTGAGTTTGAATCTTGCCTCAGACATTTATTAACTGTGTGACTCTAGGCATGCCATTCAACATCTGTCATTCTCAGTTTCCTCTCTATACATTGGGCATAAGACAAAGAGATATAAAACTGCATCTTTTTGTGGTGGCAAAAAATTGGAAATTGAGGGGATGCCCATCAATTGGGGAATGGTGGAACAGGTTCTGGTATATGAATGTAATGAAATACTATTGTTCTATAAGCAATGACGAGCAGGTCAATTTCAGAAAAAAAAAAACTGGACTTAAATGAACTGATGCTGAGTGAAGTGAGCAGAACCAGGAGAACATTTTACACAGCAACAGCAACATTGTACAATGATCAACTATGACAGACTTAGTTCTTCTCAGCAATACAATGATCCAAGACAATTCCAAAAGACTTGTGTTGGAAAATGCTATCCACATCCAAAGAAAGAACTATGGAATCTGATTGCCAATCAAAGCATATTATTTTTTCTTTTTAATTTTTTCTTTGTTGTGGTTTCCCCCTTTTGTTTTCATTATTCTTTCACAACGTGACTAATGTGGAAAAATGTTTAACATGATTGTACATGAATAACCTATATCAGATTGCTTGATCTCTTGAGGAGGGGAAGAGGGAAGGGAGAAAAATTTGGAACTCAAAATCTTACAAAAAATGAATGTTGGAACCTATCTTTACATGCAATGGGAAAAAATAAAATACTATTAAGTACAAAAAATAAAATAGGCATGATAATAACATCTAGTTTACAAGGTTATTGTAAGGATGAAGTAGGATAACATGGATAAAAGCAACTGACAGAATTTAAAGTATAATAAAAATGTGAACTCATTATTATTATTGATTAAGGGGCCCTGGGATCCTTTGCAAAGTTAGCATGCATAGGCTGGAAGAAAGAGAAAAACACATCTTGGAAAGGTTGGTGTGATCAGCAAGAATTATTGTTGTTGTTGTTGTTGTTGTTGTTCAGTCATTTCAATTGTGTCTGACTCTTCATGACCCCATTTGGGGTTTACTTGGAAAGATACTGGAGTGGTTTGCCATTTACTTCTCCTGCTCATTTTTACAGATGATGAAACTGAAGAAAACAGGGTTAAGTAACTTGCCAAGGTCACGCAACTGGTAAGTGTCTGAGATCATATTTGAACTCAGGAAGATGAGCAGCCCGGATTTCAAGCCCAGAACTTTAGACACTACACCACCTAGTTGTCTGACCAGTAAGAATAAAAGAAAGCAAATCAGGTCATTGAATATTAAATATACCCTATCCATGGTGGTTGTATGATTGATTATATATGATGCATCTTGTTACCATGAAAGGCGTATGAATTGCTGAATGAGAGGCCCATAGAGCTGAAGTAGTGGCAGGTCCTCCCATACTGGGAAAGGCTTTGATGTCATGCTGGTAAGGGACCTGTCAATCCAAAACTAGTCTCAGTAAGTTCAGAAAGTTCAATTCCAGAGCACTAGCCAAACAGACCAAAACCTGCTATGATAAAAGGGTCCTAACATAGCTTATGGCTTTTACTCATACTGCACATAACTGAGCTAATACATGGAGGACTGCTGCACACCTGTTCTTCAGGATCAAATATATTCTGATCACCTGCAAAGGAGGGAAAGAGAAAATGTGGTGTAATGTAGAAGGGCCAAACATGTGGGGTATGTAGGGCCCATGACACTCTCAAGTGCAACCTGAACCAGATTAAAGTGTATTTGAGAAACATTTAACAAAATAAGTAAAAATGCAATAAAACATAGATAATGGCAATATGTGGTTTTCTAGGTCAACATATGGTGGTCCAGGAATCATTATGTATAGTTTAGTGGCTCCTCTTTTAGTTTGACTTAGACATGGTTGGTGGAGTAGATAGGGCACTGGAGTTAGAGTGAGGGAGACCTGAGTTCAAATTCTTTATCAGATACTTCCTAGAGCCATGTACCTGGGTAAGTTGCTTTTATCTCTCTCTGCTTCAGTTTCCTCATCTATAAAAAGAGACAGTTGAGCCAAGCCCCTAAATTTCCTTCTAGGTTTAAATCCATAATCCTACATGGAATTGGCTAACCTGGGTGCCTATGCTAACTGTTAGGATTCTTGCCTTGATGACCTGAGTGAATTTTTTCATTTTTCTAAGATTCCATTTCTTCATCTTTAAGAAGGGCATAATAGTTAACTATCTGCAGCACAGGGTTATGATGAGAATATCCATTCAACTGTTTAAGAAATTGAAGTGGATCAAGGGCTGTATCCTAAAGAGATCATAAAAATGGGAAAAGGACCCACATGTACAAAAATATTTATAGCAGACCTTTTTGTGGTGGCAAAGATTTGGAAATTGAGGGGATGCCCATCCATTGGAGAATGGCTGAACAAGTTGTGGTATATGAATCTAATGGAATACTATTATGCTATAAGAAATGATGAGCAGGCAGATTTCAGAAAAACCTGGAAAGACTCATATAGTCTGATGCTGAGTGAAGTGAGCAGAACCAGAAGAATGTTGTAACAGTCACATTGTACAAAGATTAACTTTGATAGACTTAGCCCTTCTCAGCAATGCAAGGATCTAAGACATCTCCAAAAGTCTCATTATGGAAAATGCTATCCACATCCAAAGAAAGAACTCTAGAGTTTGAATGCAGATCGAAGCATACTACTTGCTATTTTTTTCTTCTGTTTTGCTTTGTTTCCTCTTTCTTGTGGTTCCTCCTATTGGTTCTAATTCTTCCTTATAACATGACTAATATAAAAATATGTTTAATAGGAATGTATATGTATAGCCTATATCAGATTGCATGCCATTGGGGGGGGGGAGAGTAGAACAATTTAAAACTCAAAAGTTTATGGAAAGGATTGTTGATAAATCAAAATACATTAACAAAAAATTTAAAAAAAGAAATTGAAGCAGCTATATTTGAATAAGGGGAGGCAAAGGTTGCTCTATGTCTCTATTCAAGAAATCAAAACCTTTGGGTACATTTCAAAGGTTTAATGCAATAAAAGGGGTGGTGGTGCTGTCCACAACTGGTGTTATACCTGAGAAAGGCAAGCAGAGAGAGGAGAGACACTTGGGCAATTGTCAAGAATTGTTGAAGAGAGTTCCTCTTCTGGGAGCCAAGACAGTGGAGTAAGAAGTACGTCACTCTCAACCTCCCTTAGTAACCTCTGAAAACCTAGAAAATATTGCACCAGGAAAAACTCTGGAATAGCTGAACCAGCAGAAAGACAGGGTGCAAGAGTCTGGTAGCCCAGGAAGTGTGGGGGATTAATGGGAAATGCCCCTCTTGCTCTGGGGGATGGGGAGCAGTACAGAATGGGAGGCATTCTCTCAACAAGCTAGACCCATCTCAGCACACCAGGAGGACATCTTGAACCCCAGGTGGCAGGGCAGGCAAGCACCCACACCAGGACCCCTGAATGCCTCAGTATGGGGAGGGGAACCAGTGGAAACCAGCTCAGAAAAGCACCATGTGCCAAGGTGTTCTCCAGTAGCCAAGTCTCCCAGTGCCTCTGCAAAACTCTGGGAAGCACAACTCCAAGAGGTAAAGCTCCAGGCAGAGAGACATTCTGGAGCAGTGAAACATACCTGTGCAAGGCCCAGGTGAGCAGGAGCCAAAGAAAGGAGCTCAAGGCATGGGTGAGCAGGCATCCTCCAGGGACCAGACTCCCCATCCCCATCCTAGAGCTCCAGTGTTGCTGATTCCAGTCCAACACCAGGGAAGCTGCCAGAATCCTACAGTCTTCAACTGCAAGCACCTGAGGCCCCAGTACACAAAGCCAGTGACCAGGAGCCAGGCCCCCAGCACAAGAAGCTCAATTTTTTTTAAAGGTCAAGAAATAAGCAAACACCATGAGCAAAAAGAAACGTACACTGACCATAGATTCTTATTATGAGGACAGGGAAGATCAAGACAGAAATTCAGAAGAGCATAACATTGTCAACATACCCACATCTGAAACCTCGACAGGGAATAGGAACTGGTCTGAAGCCCCAAAAGCCTCCTTGGAAGAGCTCAAGAAGGATTTTAAAAGTCAAATGAGAGGTAGAAGAAAAATTGGGAAAAGAAATGAGAGATATGCAAGAAAGAGTCAATAGCTTGGAAAAGGAAGGACAAAAATTAACCATAGAAAATAAGTCCTTAAAAAATACAATTAGCCAATTGGAAAAAAGAAAAGTTCACTGAAGAAAACAAGTCCCTAAAAATAAAATTGGCCAAATGGAAAAAAAGTACATTGAAGAAAACAACTCCTTAAAAATCAGAATTGGTCAAATGGAAAAGGAGGCACAAAAACTCGGAGGAGAAGAACTCCTCAAAAAGTAAAATGGGCCAAATGGAAAAGGAAGCACAAAATCTAATAGAAGAAAACAATTTGTTAAAAATTATAATTGGGCAAGTGGAAGCTATGAGAGAGTGAGAATCAGTCAAACAACATCAAAAGAATAAAAAAAAATAGAAGAAAATATAAAATACCTAATTGGAAAAACAACTGACCTGGAAAATAGATCCAAGAGAGATAATTTAAGAATTATTGGTCTACCTGAAAACCATGAAGAAAAAAAGAGCCTGGACAGCATCTTTCAGGAAATCACCAAGGAAAACTGCCCTGAGGTCCTAGAACAAGATGGTAAAATAGTCATCAAAAGAATCCACCAATCACCTTCTAAAAGAGATCCCAAATGCCAAGGAATATAGTAGCCAAATTCCAAAATCGCCAAGTCAAAGAGAAAATACTGCAAACATCCAGAAAGAAACAATTTAAATATCATGCAACCACAGTCAGGATTACTCAAGACCTTGCAGTTTCTACATTAAAATATTGGAGGGTGTGGAATACAATATTCCATAAGGCAAAGGAGCATGGATTACAACCGAGGATCAATTTCCCAGTGAAAATGAGCATAATTTCCAGGGGAGGAGATGAACATTCAATGAAATAGGGGACTTCCAAACCTTCCTGATGAAAAGACCAGAACTCAACAGAAAATTTGATCTTCAAATACAAGATTCAAGAGAGACATAAAAAGGTAAACAGGACAGAAAAACAAAACAAAACAAACAACAACAACAACAGCAATATGTTATTAATAGAGGCAAACTGTTTACATCCCCATGAGGGAAAATGACACTTGCAACTCTTGAGAACTGTATTGTTATTACACCATTTAAAAGGGTTTTATATATAGACAGAGGGGGAAGTTATAAGTTGACTTTGATGTAATGATAAAGAATCTAATTAAGGCACAAAAACCTATTCCAGTAGAAGAAAAGAAGGGAGGGAGATGAGCATTGTTTGAATCTTACTCTCCTCAGATTTGGTTCAAAGAGGGAATGACATAATAGTTAGGAATAGAAATCTAAATTACACTATAGTAAGTAGGAGGGGAAAGAGGGAAGGAAAATAAAGTCAAAATGGGTACACTATTTAGATATAAAGGTTGATATTATAAGCAAACTGGAAGAGCAAGGAATAATTTACTGTCAGATTTATGGAGAACATAGAGAACATTATGAAATGCAAAATGGATACTTTTGACTACATTAAATTGAAAAGTTGTTGCATAAACAAAGTCAATGCAACCAAGATTAGGAGGGAAGCAGAAAAATGGGAAAGAATTTTTACAAATAGTATCTCTGATAAAGACCTCATTTCTAAACTATATAGAGAACTAAGTCAAATTTATAAGAACATAAATCATTCCCCAAGTGATAAATGGTCAAAAGATATAACAGGCAGTTTTCAGATGAAGAAATTAAAGCTATCTATAGTCAAATGAAAAAATGCTCTAAATCACTATTGATTAGAAAATGCAAATCAAAACATCTCTGAGGTACCACATTACAGTTGTCAGATTGGCCAACGTGACAAAACAGGAAAATGATAAATGTTGGAGAAGATGTGGCAGATAGAGGTTAAGTGAATTGCTGAGGGTCATGCAGCCAGTAAGTGTCTGAGGCAATATTTGAACTCAGGTCTTCCTGGCTCCAGGTTTAGCAGTGCCACCTACATGCCTAACTAACCAGGCAGTTACTTCTTCAATCCTTCTTTCTTCCTCTATGGGATTCCTGGATCTATTTGAAAACATTTCCCTAAGGCAATAGTCACTCTATCTTCTTTCACAAAGGGATTTTACAGGGTCTTACATTAAGGATGATAGTTACTTTGGACATAAGAAAATGAATTCTGCTATCCAGTAATGACTTGTCACTCTCCTTATAATATTATATGATACATCATAACATGTTATAATATACTGTAATATATCATAAGATGCTATTAATCATTAAAATTTCATTTATTTGGTCCATGGCTCACAGCTATACAACACCATCAGATTATCAGGACTACTAGTATTGAGACAAAAGGTATATATTTTAAGCAGAAGTTTTGGTATCATACAATAACTTCAAAATTTCTAAATGACAATGTAAATTCCTTTACTCCTTCTGTTCATTTCTGCACCCAAATATTAATGTTTGCAATGTCCATGAAAGTACCTAGGTAGCACAGCAGATAGAACACAGAACTGGAGACATGAAAACCTGAATTCAAATTCATCCTCAGACACTTGCTAGCTGCATGACCCTGAGCAATTCACTTGACCTCTATCTGCCTCAGTTTCCTCATTCATGAAATGGAGATAGTAATTGCATCTACCTCCAAGGATTGTTGTGAGGATCAAATGAGATAACATGTACAATGCTTGACAAATGCTAAACCATTAAATAAATACTAGCTATTATTATTTATTTCCTATTGTCCAAACAACAATGGAATGGCCAGGCTACCTAGTGTTTAAAAAAAGTCAACAACAACAACAACAATAAGAAAAACCCAAGGAATTCTGAAGAAGGTGAACAAAGAATGTCAGCAAAGAAATATATGATAAAAGAAGATGGGTTGACAAAATGGCAAGGGTGAAAGATAAGCTTTTGATGGTTTATGTTATTTATTCCTATCTTTTTGATATGCAGAGAAAGCAAGGAAGGTCCTCAGAGCATTTGGAGAATTTGACTCTTTTGTTAAAACTATGGGAGACCATGAACAAGAATTCCACCCCCTGAATAGGTTTGAAAGGATTGAGATTTCTGTCCTTGTAAGGAGTGCCCACCCTGATAACATTTCTGATCCGTTGGAATCAAATTTTATTAGCCAAATAGAAAGCAAATTATTTTATTTTAATTTAAGACTGATTACCTCATCTCACACAAGAAAACAGAGCAGTGGTCATTCATGGGTCTGATCCCACTGCTGATCAGCACAAGACTTTAATCTATCCTGTTTCCTACCTGAATTGGTCTGTTCTTCTTTTAGTAACTCAGTCAGCTATTACTCTCAAGGTTTCATCATATTAATAACTCAGTTGATAAACATTTATTAAGTGCCCATTTTGTGCCAGACACTGTACTAAATGCTGCAGACAAAAAAAAATAAAAGGGCAAAAGACAGTGCTTACCCTCAGGGAGTTCATAATCTAATAGATTTGATGCTAGACTTAGTATAGATACCCAATTGACTTTAGCTCTACTGCAGCTCAGAATGTGAGTTCAATCAACCAATCTGCCTTCTACTATAAGGAATTACATTTGTGCACCATCACATCCATCAGAAAGAAAATTCTAAATGAGAGTTAGCATAGTCACTGGTCAAATCACTTTATGTACACTATTTGTATAAACTGTGGAGCTCAGTTTTCTTTATAAACAGAATAAGAGTGAGAAGAATACATTTGTTCTATATGTGGAATATATATGTATATATTCTTCTTTGGCCTTCCTTTTTGGGAATTTCATGAGAAAGTTAGCTTCTTCATTGACTACTAATTGTACTATTGGCTTCAAAACTTCAACAAACCAGAAGAACATTGATCTCTTATCAGGTCAATAGGTAGCTTTGATATTATTCATTCTGCAGCCCAGTCTTTGATTCTATTATATTATTTTCCCTAAACTACCAACTTCCTTTTTCCCTGGTATAAGAGGAAGAAAGGCAGACAAAATTCACCTAATGCATCATTTTGACACGTTGGTTACTTAGCCAGTGGTGTGCAGTCTCCTATTTCTGATATAATAAATGTTTACTGTATTGCTAGTTTAATGAATGCCCTGGGCTACAGTCCTTGTTTTTGCACTTCAGTGGTATATATCTTTAGTGGGAAAAGGATAGCGTTGTCTGCTTAAACTAATAGAAAGCAAAACTGATAGGAAAAACAAAATAGATTCAAGTGCAGCTACCTCAATGAACCTTTGCCCGAGAATCAATAGAAACCTGCAGGGAACATGGGGAGTGAGGAGTAATAGCGGTTGGGTCAGTCAATTAAAGTGGTGGCAGTGAAGAAAAAAAGAGTTTGAAGGGAAGCAGGTTTTCATTTTCAGTGCTTAGAGTCAGTGCATTGATGGTCAAGATACATTTTTATTTCATTTCATGAGCCCTGCCTGGGTGGGACAGTATAAAGGAGAGAGAGAGAGAGAGAGAAAAAAGGAAGAGAGAGAGAGAAAATGAGGGAAAAAAAGAAAGAGGAAGAGGGAGAAAGGCAGGGAGAGAGAGAGAGAGAGACAGAGACAGAGACAGAGACAGAGAGACAGAGACAGACAGAGACAGAGAGACAGAGACAGAGACAGAGAGAGAGGGAGGAAGAGGGCTTTAGAATGTCTACTGATTTAGAACCCTATGTTATTAAGTCCTAGGAGAGCTTATATTTTATTTATCCAAACATGTTGTATGGAGAGGAGGGTTGTAGAAGTCACAAGGAGGCTTAAATAACTGAGTGGATAGTCATTGATTCAAGATTCTCTATAACAAAGGAAAGTTTGAGAAGACCATTCCATAGAGGGATCCAGCTCAGTGAAATAAAAATGCTAATGTTTTTTGGAATCAGAGAACTGGGCTTCAGATCCCAATTTTGCTGTACATTGCCTATGAAAGTCATGACACTTTTCTGAGCCTCAGTTTCCTGTAAACTGAGGACATCCAACTAGAGTCAGGTTTCTTCTGTGTCATGGATCCCTATCTTCACCTATAGTGAAGTCTATGAACCCTTTTTTAGAGTAATATTTTAAATGAATAAAATACAAACATAGAATTACAAGGAAAACCAATTACATTGAAATCTATTGATTATGTGTGTGTGTGTGTGTGTATGTGTGTGTGTATGTGTGTGTGTGTGTGTGTGTGTGTGTGTGTGTGTTCATGGAGCCCAGATTGAGAATCCATGAAATAGATGATCAATAATTTCTAAGATCCTTTCCATCTCTGAATGCCAGGGTCCTAAGTCATGCCTTATTGAAGCTTCCATATATATGCCCCAGGCATTATTTTTATTCATTCATTCAACAAGCATTTGATAGACACATAACTTGCTGACAAGTGACAAGAATATGTTTATATTTCTCTGTACCAAATCTGAGTGGATAGCAAAAAAAAAGGTTTTTACAACTCTCAGACTCTAAATTAACTAATTGCTATAGGCATTAGTTTCCTCATCGGTAAAGTGAGGGGATCTATTATTTCTAAGATTTTTTTATTGCTCTTATGTCCTAAGATTTTCAGATCAATATGGTTGTCAGGACAAGAAGCATATGCAAGATGGAGAAAATAAATAATTGAAAGACCATGGGATCGTAGATGTTTAAAGAAGCCCTGAATCTGCCTCTCTTTCTTATCTTTCTTGGGCCACTTTCTACTTTTGACATCTACATTTTTTTCTTCCATGTTCAGGTCTTTGAACTTCCATAGACACCCACAGATATGGCTTTGTTCCAATCATACCAGTAAAAATTTCTGGTCCCTAATGATCAGAGATCAGAAGGGACCATCTAGTTCCACCTATATCTCAAATGGATGAAGGAAAATAAGGCCTTAAGATTCTCAGGAAGTCTCAGGGAAATAAGATGAAATTGTTGTGAATAAAGTTTGTTTTCTCTTTTCATTAGCTGAGAAAACTATTTGCAATATTCCATAGTCTATATTCATGTACATGGAGGGAAAATCATGTTAATTTAATGAAATACATGGGTTTTTTTTGTTTGTTTTTTTTTGTGTTATAAACAACTACAGAAAAATTTGGGAGACATGTCCCCAGTCATGGAGGGAAGGGGTAAATTGCATTGTTTCAGGGAATTTTGTATCTAGGGACCACTGGCCCTAGCTGGAAACTCTTTCCCAACTCCCATACATATCTCTCTGGAGTCTCATTAATATCACATTCCTATATATAGCCTTGTACAAGTGGAAGGGATCTTAAAGGCCATTTAATCCTTCTCCTTCATTTTATAGATTAGGAAACTGAGGTCCATGAAAGTGACGTAATTTGTCCCAGATCACAAAGCATGTTCAGGTCAACTTAAATTAGAAGACAATCTCCTAACTTCTCATATAATGACTCTCCATATCTAGTTATTTTGTTTGTTTCATTGAATCCATTCAACTTTTCTTTTTTTCCTTAAGTCAGTTTGTATGTGTAGTTCAGGGTGTTTTGTTTATGTGTCTCCCTGCCTTCTTTCCCTTCCATACGCCAACACACACAAACACTTCACTTTGTACAGTACAGTGGAATGAGCACTAGGTCTGGGGTTATCTTTGGAGAATAGAACTGGAAAGGACCTCAGGTTCTCCCCCACCCCCACATTTTACAGTTGAAGCAACTGAGGACCATAGATGGTATGTGACCTGTCCAAGATCTCACAGCTAGTAAGCATGTGAACTAGAATTTGAACCCAAATCCTGATCCCAAAGCCAGTGTTCTTTCCACTATTTCCACATTGACTCCTTAATTTCTCCTCAAATACTAGATCTGGCACAAAGTTCCAGAGCCATGTAAACTCCAGTATTCTTTTTTCCATATCTTTATTTATTTAGTATTTTATTTTTCCCCAATTACATGTAAAAACAATTTTTAACATTTGTCTTTGAAACTTTGAGTTCCAAATTCTCTCCCTCTCTCCCTCCCTCCCAAGTGACCCCCTCCCCATTGAGAAGGCAAGCAATTAGATATAAGTTATACATGTTTAGTCGTGTAAAATATATTTCCATTTTAATCATGTTGTGAAAGAAAATAGACCAAAACACTCAAGAAAGCAAAAAAAACCCCAAAAACAAAAACAAAGAAAGCAAAAAAAAAACCACTAAAGAAAGCAATATATATGTACACACACACACACACACACACACACACACACACACACACTTTCTTTAAAAAAGTTTTTGGAGGGAGGAAAGTGGGATTAAGTTACTTGCCTAGGGTCACACAGCTAGGAAGGGTCACACAGCTAAGAAGTGTCACGTTTCAGTTCCTCCTGCCTCCAGGACCAATGCTCTATCCACTTACCACCTACCTGCCTACCCCCCCCCCCCATTTTTTAGCTTTATTTAGACCTTTATTGTTTGCAAAACACTTTACATGCATTATATCAAGTGATCCTCACAACAACCCAAGATACTAGTTATTAAAGGCATTATTTATTAGCCCTATTTTATAGATGAGGAATTAAGACTAAAAGAGATTTTTGTTTGTTTGTTTGTTTTGTTTTGTTTTGTTTTTTAATAGTTACACAAACAGAAGATGTTAGAGATGGGATTCCAACTTCGGTCTCTCCTGAGTTCAGCACTCTTCCCCAGCACCACATAATCTTTGCTTGATACCTTCATTGTTTACAAAACAATTTACCTGCATTATCCCACTTACTTTCCAAGATCAATCTTGGTTAAAAGTATTATAGCTATTATTGCCCCCATTTTATATATGAAGAAATTAAGGCTATGTGAGATTTTATGGCTCGCCAGTAACTATTACAGGTGGGATTTGAATTCACATCTTCACCGCTTCTGTTTCCTTTTCAGTTTACCACATAGCCTTTGAAAGACCACTGAGGATTGAGCAGAGATAATACTGTGGTTTAACTATACAAAAGGGCTTTTTGAAAGTAAACGCTGTAAGCGAGCCCTGCCAGAAGGCAGTTGTGGGGAGCAGTGTACTTAAATTTGTGTTTTTATAGGCAACTATATACGTGAATAGGTATTGTGTTAGGAAAATTTGCAAAGGTTTGTATTAAAAGAAGGTTATCAAAATCAGTCTAGTATCATTACTATAAACTTGTCTTTGGTATTCAATGGAGTAATACACAGAATTAGATTTCTTAATTCCCTAAATGTCCAGAGGTTTTCAAGTCAATATTCCTTCTCCATGCAACAACTATAGATTGATAAAGGCATTTCAGATTTATAGAGAGAACTTTTTGTTTGTGCTATGGTAACCCCCTTTTTGATCTATTGATTTTTCATTTTCCTGATTTCCTAAATGAGAGCCCCTCCAGTTTCCAACTGCTTTTACGGACCTTTACAAGCCAGAACATCAGATGCTGCTGCACATCAGACTAGGCTACAGAAGAAAGGGGCCTATGTATTGGCTAATTGTCACCAGCATACTCATCAGAAAAGGTTCAAGGTTAAAAGCACTTCATCTATAAGTGTGAAATACTTCAACTATCATGGGTTGAACTTCTGAAACAAACAAGTTGTTTGGCTACTAAATCTTGGTTAGGGTTCTATGTGGACCATTAAAAGCTGAACTATTGGAGAGTCTGCCCTCAATGCTTAGATACCTCTGTTAGGCATGACTGTTAAGTCATGACTGGGAGGTTTATGATAGGTGGGAAAATTAAAGATATTGAGGAGTTACATATTTTTATATTAATCTATCAGTCCATTGACAGGCATGTTATTATATCTACTGCATGCCAGACACTATGTCTAGCACCAGGAAATAACATCAAAAGATGCCATGATGGAATTGTTTGATGTGTATCACTGGCATATAGCACAGTGCCTGGTACATAATGGGCACTAAAGAAGTACTTCTGGATTGATTTTTTTCATTGAAAACCAAGATTGTTACTCTTATTAAGACATTGCAGCATCCTAAATAAGTAGGTCATCATAACATAACAAATGCCATAACAAATATCTTTGTAATTCAGATCTTGGTATAATGGAAGCATTCCCATGACTCAAGGATGGAGAACTTAATTACCATTGAGTTGAAATAGTATTTGATATTACAAAATGGCAATATAGAAAACAAAATTGAAAAATTATGTAGTTAATTAAGAAGGATTTGACAAACAAGTATCTCCTTCTCCCACTCCTCCTCACCCCTGACATAGAGAAAATCTACTTTTAGGCAGGAATATTTTGGAGTTTTCAATCAATCAGCAGATGGACATTTAGTGGACACCTATAGCAATATGTAGTAGGAACAAGAGTAGGAGTTGGGGATATAAAGAAGTAAAACAGTCCATTTTATGGGAGGGGTACAAAAACATATAGACACAGATATACAGGTTATCCCCAAAGTATTAGTGCAGTTATAAACCTTAATAGTTAAGAACTTCATTAAGACTTTTTATAAACCTTATATACAGAAGGTGATTTTGGGAGTCATGGGCACTAGTAATAATTGTAGGGACTAGGAGAGGCCTCTAGAAGAAATTATTAAATTTGGTGACCATGTTGAAGCTTTTGAGATTATGTACAGAGAGTAAGTTTTAGTACCTCAATAAGATAGTATGGACCAGTTTGTCAATTCAGTATAATTGATCACATTGCGAATAAACTCTCTTACATTGGTAAGTTAATTTTTCAATTTACCATAATTGATTCCATATTATTTTAAACATCCATTTGGAGTTTAAACTGCCTTGATTAAGTTGTTTTTCAACAATAAGATTGGGAACTGTGTAGTATGATATAGTAAAAAACAAACAAAAAAACCCAGAAGTTTTTGTTAAAAATAAATAACTGATCAGTATATAGGGACTCTCTGATAAGCCTGGCCAACATTTAAAAAATATTATGAACAACTTTATCACCAATTAGTAAACAACTGTAGCTGAAAGGAGGGAAAAAAAAAAACAAATAAACAAAGAACTATGTATTATCCCAATCTTCAGCCTGTTCGTCATTCCAGAGTAGGGCTGGTTTTTGCATTTACCAGCACCTGAGACAGAGAAAGTGTCTGTGGCTCAGGAGCAGTGCCTACTGGTGGACTGAGATCTTGGAGCCATGCCGGAGATCACCCAGAGGGAGACAGATGGACTTCAGCTGGGCTGAGAGGGAATCTACTTTAGTTCTGTAAGCCTATCAAAATCTCTAAAATATTAGAATAGAGGTCATTTATTTTTAGAGCATATTGTTTGCATGCTTTGATTAATAAAGTTTTGTGCACTGGAAATTGTTATTCTAATTACAGTTATCCCTTCCACATTGCAACTTTCCCTATCGCAATTTCAATATATTGTGGGTCAGCATAAGAAATTAATTGGGAGTTTTGGGGGAGTTTTATGGAAGCCACAGATGGGAGGCCAGCAGACAACACAGAATTTTTACTTAAAGTTGACCTACATATAGTCTTTGACCAAATACTTAACCCAAATTTTCAAAAAGGATTGTAAATCCCACAGAAGAAAAAAGAACAAGATCCAGACTTCTTCTGTCGTATGAAGAAAAAAAAAATATGCAGATTTTCCAGATAACAGGGTTGCTGAGGCTCTAATCCCTATGATGTGGAAGGGTTAGCTGTAGTATTCCTGTCACACTACTTTACATATGTAAGGGTGAAAAGTAAATTATAGATCCCCTAGAAACAGTCATAATGCACTCTCTAAACCAGCTAACCTGGTCTTATCTCTGTTACTCTATCTCTCATCTCTTTCCCTTTATGCTGGTCATCCAACAAATGTGAAATACACTCTGCTTGGGTTCCACACCTCCTCTGTTTTGCTTTTAACATCCTACTACATCTGACCCCAACATATCTCTCTAACCTCACTGGATATTATTCTCTATCCCTTACTCGGTGAGCCAGTCTCCTTTTCTCACACATTACACTCCTTTTCTAGCCTCTGTACTTTTGAACTGGACATTCCACACCTCTGGAATATATTTTCTCTTCATCTCCACCTGAAATAAATCTCTTCTTTCAGAAAGCAGTACTATTTCCCCCCCCCCCGCCAACTCTTAGTATACTTCCTCCAAAACTACCTTGTATTTTTTCATTGATGTTGCCTATATTTATTGCTTTTGTCTTTATCCCCAGTGCCTAACACAATTCCTGGCACATAGTAGATAATTAACAAATATCTTGATTAATTGAAAAATTATTTGTGGGGTCCCTGACAGAAGGACACAATTTTTTTTTGCTCCAAAATAATATAGAAAATGAAGGTAAATCCACATAAGCATGAGCTTCCAGATTCTTGATCAAAATTTCTAGTATTTGAATATTCTATTACAAATCATTTCACAAACTACATAGATTCCTAATATTGGTGGAACAATCTAGTCTTTTCCCTAATATAACTGATAATCTCTTGTACACCCAATGTTAAAAATTCAGCAGTGAGATGACATCAAAAGAAAAGGTCAGCTATTGTCTCAGGCAAAGAGCAAGCTCCAAGAAGAGTTATATTATAGAAAGCTAAGCCTTTGCTCCACTGTTATACCAGAAAACAAATTGATTGATGGGGATGGATGAACCAAATAAAAAATCACTCAGATTGTCTTGAAAAGCTAAATAATCTGATTAGCATTCAGAATGTCAAACCACTAGATATGAAGCTGCCATGCTCCCTACACAGAATAATGCCAAGACTCTCGTCTTCAATTCATATTTATCTCAGATGCTCTAAGGAGGATTTTTAAGAAAAGATAGAAAACCAGTGGAATCTCTCAACAATATTGTAAAAATTGCCATATTTTTCCAAGTCAATTAAGTTCAAGAGATAGTAGTATGAGTCTAAAGGTAGTAATGTGCTTTATATATCCTGAAACAGATACCATTTTTTCATTAAAATTTAATTGGTTCATTTTATGTTTATATCTAGATATACTTCCTCCCGCTCTGCCTTGTAACACAAAAAAATTAATCAAAACAAAACCACACAAAGCTATCTCAACAAATGCAAAGGAAAGAAGAGGAGTTATCCCATCTTTTAGTGGACTTCAAATACTGCTAAATTCATTTAATTCAATAGGCATTTATTAAGCTTACAAGGCACTGTACTAAGTGCTAGGGATTCACATAAAAAAAAAAAAAGAAAAAAAAAGCCCCTACACTCATTCACTTTTCTCATTAGCTACCATCATGAAATAATCAGTCAATAAAGAAATTCTGCACTCTCATTTAAGTAATTGTAGTCAAAAGATTATGCTTTAAGGCAAACAAGCACAACTTGGCAGTAAGTAGGGGCCAAAATTAAAGTAGGCTAAACTTCTTCAGGCAGCAAATAGGTTAGAGTAGAGACAGGCTGATGATGGTTGGTTATCATGGGTCACGTGGAGGAGAGAGTGTGTGGTGGCAGCCCTACATTTTTCAGGATGCACTCAAAATCCTTTGGTGGGTGGCAAGTGACCTGCAGGCCATATGTTGTAAAGACACTTTCTTCTTCACTTCTTAAAATGTCTAGTTTTCTTCAAAATTTAGTTCAAATGCTGTTTCCTACATGTATCTTTTCTTGAATCCCCTCCCTAGTTGCTAGCCATTCAGGGGTGGGGAACCTGTGGCCTCAAGGCCACATGTGGCCCTCTGGGTCCTCAAGTGTAGCCCTTTGACTGAATCCAAACTTCACAGAACAAATCCCCTTAATTAAAGGATTTGTTGTGGGGAGTGGAGCCAAGATGGCGGAGTAAAAGCAGTGACTTGCTTGAGCTCTTCCCCAAACCCCTCCAAATACCTGTAAAAATGGCTCTAAACAAATTCTAAAGCAGCAGAACCCACAAAAAAAGACAGAGTGAAACAAATTTCCAGCCCAAGGCAGCCTGGATGATTGATCAGAAAGGTATATTGCACCAGACGGGGAGAGGAGCACAGTTTGGCATGGGCATGAGGGCAAAGACCAGGCTTCAGTGACCCTGGAGTAGGCCTCAGAGGACTGAATTGTGGGCAGCTGTGGTAGTTTCTCAACCCATGAACACCAAAGATAACTTAGAACATCAGTGGGAAAAGTCTGTGACTGCCATGAGAGAAAGAAGCTCAGTTCCAGCCCCATTCCCTGCGCACAGCCCCTGGGTGGTGGCTGCCTCCAAAGCTTCTGGCCCACAGACTGAGGGGGAATACAGTGCCTGATCAGAGGGGGACTGCAAAGATCTCTTTGCTAGTGCTGAGGCAAGATTCTCTTGCTTTGCTCGTGCTTGGATCTGGGTCGCAGTTCTGGGTGGTGGTCCTGGGGTGAGGAGGAGTACTGGTATGGTGGAGATTGTAGTGGTGGTGGAGAGGAAATCCTCCTCACAGTTTTAAGGAAGAAGAGTGTTTGTGGTCACTCATAGACCAGAGCACAGGCCAGGAAAGGAGTAAACACCTCGACCCTTATCGTACCACCTTGGAGAAACTGAAAATTTACAGGTCCCTAGATGTATCTCTGAAAATAGCTGCACAAAACCCCTGAAGCTTGAGACAGTACATTCTCCACACTGGAAGCAGACCCCTACCTTAACAAAAGGTTTAAAACTCAAGTAATTGGCTGGGATCATGAACAAACAAAGGCACAAAAAAAATCAGACCATAGAATCTTTCTTTGGTAACAAAGATCAAAACAAAAGGATTTGTTCTATAAAACTTGGACTCAGTCAAAAGGCTGAACTTGAAGACTTAGAAGGCCACATATGGCCTCAAGGCCACCCCACCCCTATATGTCCTACTAAATTTACATGGAGATTATTTTGAATATATATATATATATATATATATATATAGTATATACTTATTATGTGTGTTTACATTTTGTCTCTCACACAGAATGTAACATAATGACTTTAGTGACATAAGAAATGACAAAATAATGAATGTGCATTATATAATTTTAGTGACCAAGTTTGGCTAGCCTTGGAGAAGATTGGGTAAAATGCATCTCTGTACTTTCCTTGCAGTAGTGGGTGAATATGGGTCTAAAGTATCATATAAAATCTAAGGCATTGTAAATGGATTGATTGACTTTGCTGAACATTGTTTTCTCTCTCTCTCTCTCTCTCTCTCTCTATATATATATATATATATACATATATACACATATATACATAAATACATAAAAATACATATATATATACACATAGGGAGGGAGAAGGGATATCTTCAGAAAGGAAGGTGAAGTAAAAACAAATGATATCAATAAAATAATGCAAAGGAAAAACATATACATATATGTATACACACACACACACTCATACACATATATATATATATATTTGTTGCTTTCACTTTCTATCTTATTTATTTTTCAAAACTCTGCTGTCTGGCTTCTGATATTGTCACTGAATTGAAACTGAACTGCTCCATCCAAAATTACTATTCATCTCTTAATTGCTAGATCTGCTGGTCTCATTCAGTATTCATCCATCTGGACTTTCTAGTAGCATTTGAGATTTGATCAGTCCTTTCTGAATATTCTCTCCCCTCCTGACTCTTCCACTTGAATGACTATTCCTTCTGTTTTCTTTGAAGAATCATCATCCACAGTCTTTCCCCTAAATGTAGATATTTTGTAGGACTCTATATTTTACCATTTTCTTTTCTCTCTATGTCTTCTTTCTTAATGATTTTATCAGTTCCCATAGGTTCACTGATCCTTTTGTGCATATAACTCCTATATATTCAGGCCTAGTCTCTCTCCTGAATTGCAGTTCTACATCAACATCTTCACTTTAAATAATTCTAAATGGATGTGTTATAGTTATCTCAAAGAATGCATGAATATAACTCCTAAATAGAATCCCTAAGTTTGTCCTAAATACAGCTCATTGTTTTCTCCTAATACCCTTACTTTCTAATTTCTCTATTTCTCTTTAGAACACAACTATCTTTTCAGTATCCCAGGTTTATAAGCTTGGAGTCATCCTAATAGTAATTAAGAATAATAACAATAATATCTAGCATTTATATAGTGCTTTAAAGTTTGTAAGGTGCTGCACAATCGTTACCTCGTTTTATCCTCATAACAGTTTTCAGAGACAGGTGTTATGTTATCACTACTTTTCAGATGACAAAACTGAAATAGAAACAGGTTAATAGATCATCCGGGGTCACACATCTAGTAAATGTCTGAGGTCATATTTGAAGTTAAGTTTTTCTGCTTCCAAACTGTTTTTACATACAACACAGTTCTGATCATACCACACAGTTCTGATCATACCACTCACCTATTCAAAAAACTACAGTGGTACTCTATTGCTTTTAGGATAAGATATAAACTTCTTTATTTGACATATAAAGTCCTTTATAATCTGCCCCGCCCAACCTTTCTGAGTTGATAACATGATTCCTTTTCACACATTCTGTGTTCCTGTAAAAATGAACTACTTGTTGTAACTCACAATCAAGATTCCATATCCCAGCTCTGTGCCTTTTATAGGCTCTCTATCTCCCATGATGTCTGGAATGTATTTCTTCCCTAACTCTGCCTCCTTGAGTCATTGGATTTCATAAAGCTCAGCTCAAATTCTACTTACATGAAGCCTTTTCTAATCCTCCTAATTACTAGCATCCTAATCCTTATAGGATTAATTTATATTTAGAGGGTTTATATTTTCTATATATTTTTAGTATATATGCTAATTACTTCAATAGAACATAAGCATCTCAAGGGCAAACTATGTTTCATTTTTGTCTCCTTTCTCTGGTAATGATTTCCTTTCAAACTAGTCCACAGGTAATGGCACCTGCCTATCTTGTCCAGCCAATCAGATTTCTAGACTGTTCCTGCTAACTTGTTTGAAAGCCTGAGAAAACACTAGTCAATATATTCTCTCTACTCTAAGAATTTGCTGAATTTAATAAAAAAAATCTCTCTTGTGACTGAGTTCCAAGCCAGAAATATCACTCTGGAAGATATAGAATTTTAAAAATTCTCTCCCCTCTAAAAAAGAGGCCCCTTCTTCCCCCCCACAATGCTGCACCTAAATAGTACACACAGTTTAACAATGCAATTGGTCATTTGCCAATTTAAGATATAAACTTTTAAACATAGGAGGCTAAATATCTCCTCTGTCTACAAGGAAGAACCAGGTTTAAAAGCAGTGTGCTCATCTTCTTGGGAGAAGAAAGCAAGAAGAGGGGAATTGAAGTTCACTGGGCCCATTTTCTAGCCCAGTCTCTAGGTTTTTATCAGTACAAAGGACCTGCCTTGGACAAAAGTTCTACCTCATCCCCAAGATTCAACACTGTGCAGGTTTAAGGATCACTAAGAAATCATAGCAAAGTGGGAATTGGTGTTTTAATCAGGGCTACATAATGATAACGACTACAGGTAGCTTATAGCATATTACCAAGGATGACTTGTGCCTTGGAAGGGCTGGAAAAAGCATCATTACACATGGAAGACAAAGCAATTGCTGAGATTCTAACTTGTATTGAAAGGTAGAGCATTCAGAACACAAACAATAATAATTCTATTGTACACTCTGCCCTTGACAGACCACATTTGGAGGTTTGTGCCCAGTTTGTGACAGTACGTAGAAAGTACATCGATAAGCTCAAGGTTCTGGACAATGGTGATCAGGAAGGTGCAAGGACTAGAATGCCAAATGCAGATATGTTGAAGGACCTGAAGGTGTTTAGTTCAGGAAAGAAAAAAAATTAGAAAATGCATAAGTTTCTCAAAATATTTGAGGGCTGTAAAAGCAAACTGTTCCAATCGGTTGTAGTTGGAAGATTTAGGGGCAAAAAGGTAGAATCTGAAGAAAGGAAGAATTAATTTTATATTCTATTTCTATATTCTAATTCTATATAAATGTTTTAACAACTAGGGTTACATGGAAATGGAAAGAGAAAGGTATCTTTCAAATGTAAAATTCTATGATTCTGTAAAAAAGAGGTGGATGTGTCATTCAACCTGAGGAAAGAATAAAAGGAAGACAGATCATATATTAAAAGAGTTAGTGCAGGGGTGGGGAACCTGTGGTCTTGAGGCCACATGTGTTCCTCTGGGACCTCAAGTGTGGCCCTTTGACGGAATCCAAACTTCACAGAACAAATCCTTTCATTATGGGATTTGTTCTGTGAAGTGTAGATTCAAAGAGACCAACCAGTGCCTCCAACATATTAACGTAGGATGAAGCAACTGCAATAAATGATGTCAATCAACTATTTGAGGAATTAAAAAATAACAGTATAGAGTACTAAACTGGGACCTCTGGGCAAAAAAGACATTATAAAAGTGTTCATTGCAGGGTGTTTGTGATTAGAAAGCATTAAAGAACAAATTAGGAATGTAATAAGTCAAAATCATCATTAAATTTACACAAGATTTGCCTTAGGAATATATGTAGAATTGTATTCATCTTTCATTGAGTATTTCATAATAAACATTTAAATCAAAGTTACAGAGAAATAATGAAAACAGGTTCATCTTGATTCAGAAGTATCTTTCCTTAATAGATTTGGAGGACAGTGTGAACTTCTGTTTGAGATTTTGTAATCTGAAAATACAGAAAAAAAGCAATTTTGAAGAAGTAGCATTTATTGATCAAGAAATGTGGGATTTAAAATGCCAACTCACAAGAAACCTGGTGTCCATTTTAGAACTTATTGGGTGGCGAGGAAAGATGCCAAGGATGCAAGATACCAGGCAACAAAAAAGTCTTCCTCAGGGCCATTTGTCAGAATCAGAAAGCTTTTTTTGTTATATTGGTAGAAGTAAGGTTAGGAGACTGGGAGAGGTAGAAAGATACCAATCACAGATGGAAATACACACCAAGTATGGACAACAGAGAATTAAAAAAAATTAAAAAAATTAACAATTAAAAAAAATTAAAAAAAAATAATTGAGTCAAGTAATGTTTTGCCAAGGTAATTGCAAGGAATTCCATAACAATAAAAGGTTGTTTCTTTGTAGGGGTGTGTGTGTGTGTGTGTGTGTGTGCATACATGCATGTGCACACATTTGTGTAATGAGCACAGCATTGACATTTCTTTCTAGGGCAATGCTTACAGAAGCTTGGAGAGGACACAACATCCAGTGAAGCACACTTACCTTTACTCTCCAACTTTTCTCTCCCATTTGGACACATAAGAGAAAGAAGTTAAAAGAAGGCAAAAGCTGAGGAGGCGGGGCAGGAGGGAATGGAGATGCTGCTTCCAGGAAGAATAAATAGGAGGTTCTTTGAGGGAGGGGTCCACTTTAATCTTGCATGAGTTGGAAAAATAAATCCTCTAGTTTAAAAATGCTTTTCTACTCATATCCTGACTTCACAATAATTGCTAATGATTTTCCACTTTAGTTTCCCAGTTTGAGGGTCAATATTCTGTTCAAACTTCCTTTCTGTTCATTATCATTCTCAGGGTTTATGGAAGGAGTTAGATTGATAGATCAAGGAAGATTCCTCAGATATCATTCTTCTCTCTTCCCTACCCCCTCAAACAAAGGCTCTTCTGGTTACTTTCAGGACCTAAAAAAACAGTTTGCCCTGCCCTCTACCATAACACTTCCAGGTTCTTTATGAGCCTTCTCTGACTCTAAGTTTTTTCTCACTCAACTTATTTCTGTTTTTCTTGGTTTTCCTGACTTCTTTTCTTACCACTTCATGAGTTCTAGACCCACAGAATGAACATCAGAAACAGAACCTGGGGGAGGTTATGTTGAAAACATTGCCAGAGGAACACCTTCAGCATATAACACCACTCTAGGGAAACTGAGTAGTTTTAAATAAGTTTTAATCATCCAATTATAAAGATGGAAAAACTAGCCCATTGCAAAGTGATATCCATTGCTGGCTGTTTTCAAGCTAAAAATAGACAAAAGATAGATGATTGAAAGACAGGCAGACTGACAAATTGATAGATAGATAGATAGATAGATAGATAGATAGATAGATAGATAGATAGAAAGAATATGCTTGCAGATAAGACTTTAGGGTCAGGTTCAAGTTTAATGCTGCCTCAGATAGTAAATAGCTATACAACATAAAACAATTTACTTATTCACTCTGAACTCAGTTTCTCATCTTTCCTTGTTTCTTTCTTTCTCTCTCTTTCCCTCTTTCCATCCTTTTCTTTTCTTTTCTTTCTCTTTTCTTCTTTATTTCTTCTATAAATTTAGTTCTCTGTGAACATACTGCACACCAACCCTAGCCTCTCTGCCCCCTCCCCAGGCAAAATATGAGCTCCTTGAGTTAGGGGCTGCCTCAACTTTGTACTTCCATCAAGCACACAACTGCTGCTTAATATAAGAACCCGGTATGTCAACTGATACAAATTAAATTTTATTTGAAACAAAAATTTTCATGCTACTATCTCTATGGGTTATTTTTTGCCTAATGAATAAAAAAAGCACTATGCCATTAGAAGTATCTTAATCCTTTGGTCCTTTTAAATAATGATTCTTCTGGATAGATTGATTTCTTTTCTCTTTCTCCTTTGGTCACTTAAAGTTTTGACTTTCCCAATGTCTTGAATTTCATAAAATATTGCAAGATAATGTTGGAGGAAATTGTAATGTCATTAAAGACTTAAGCATTTCACTTCTATAGTCATCTATTTTTTTAAATTACCAATACAATCTTGGTTACACTGCATTTGAAACTCTTTCATTTCAAATTATGACTTGAGTTTCTGAATCTAGCCCTGGATAGTATTGTTCATACTAATTAAAACAGTGTTTAAAAATTCCTTACATGGAAAAATGAATCATCCAATCCTCCAACCTCCAACAGGATTCTTTTAAATACATTATAGATTAAAACTAGAGATATATTCAATCATTTTTAGAACTATGCTAACCAGAGAATTCTATCTCTTAATAATGAGTAATTAGTTACAGAGCTTGGATTTTCACAAAGCTGGAGCCTTAGTTACCTTCCTTCGTGAAAACTTGTCAAATATCTTGCATAATATTTCTTTCCGTCTTAAACTTTATGTCAAAGATGAATAACTATACCAGTTGAGGCAGCCAATTCAATAAACAATCTATGAACCTCTATTACAGGAAGGATAGTATCTTACATCAATTTATGGGAAATGGAGGTTAAACTTTCATTCTTTAATTTAAAATAAATTTAAATTATTTCATGGTCTAGAAATACTCTCAGGTCTTTAATAAGATTTTAAGCTTCAAGGTTTTATTTGACCTCTAAGTAATGGAAGTAATGAAAAAAAGGCATTTTTCATATAAAATTTATTTTCTACTGATTTTGTTCACAATCTTCTAGCTGTAAAGAACTTATATGAACAAATTCACATATGATGTTTTCTTCCTCCTCCCAAATTAAACCTAGCAATATAGTATTTGTTGAAAATTTTGTGGGAAATAATATATAAAAAGAAAATAATGATCTGGGAATTTCAGAAGTAAC
The DNA here is from genome assembly GCF_900497805.2 of Vombatus ursinus. Taxonomy (NCBI): domain Eukaryota; kingdom Metazoa; phylum Chordata; class Mammalia; order Diprotodontia; family Vombatidae; genus Vombatus; species Vombatus ursinus. The sequence continues at coordinate 47,391,148 of NW_020954599.1, forward strand.
TTGAAAGGAGTCATCACAATGCATTTCTCCTTGTCTCCCCTGTTGACTCACCCCAAAAGATTTCCTTAATTCTTCTCAGTATACCTGGTATGACAGATGCCCTGCGCATTCAAAATAACTGAGGGAGGGGAATTGGAAATTCTCTCCCGAGGCTCATCAATTAATACTCATGGAAGCCCATGTGACAACCTGAGATATAGCTCTGGTTAGGGGGTGTGTCAAAGAGGCTCTGTGGAGAACATATTTAATAACTTTCTGTTCCTCTTACCCAATCCCTTCTGTCTGGCCACCCTGCTGTTCAGGCCTTTCCTTACTAGGCATCTGGAGTCGGAAATGATGCTGCCTCTTATTTCAATCCCATGTGATTACAGTGAAAGGGCCTTCTGCCTCATTAAACCAAAATTGATGGAGTCATCATGCCCACTATAGTTGTCCAGGTGTCAGCAGTCAGGAGATGGTGAATTCAAACATGCTAGACAAATAAAGAGGGGCTGGTGATGATGAGATGAAAGTGAGGGCACTGAGGAAATTGTACTGTGATAGGGGGCAGAATTTAGAGAGCCTTAAGGGCCTAGGAAAAGAATAGTGAGGCAGTAATGGTAAAAATAAGGGGTATGTGGGTGCGGAGAGGGAAATGTGTGTGTGTGTGTCTGTGTCTGTGTGTGTGTGTGTGTAGGAGAGTAGTATACACACACACACACACACACACACACACACATACAGACATATACACATACCCCACCACAACCACCACCACCGCTACCACCACCACACACAAAATCCACCCTCAGACCCTTACTAGCTGTGTGATCCTGGGCAAGTCATGCAAGCTCTGTTTGCCTTAATTTTCTCATCTATAAAATGTGGATAATAATAACAACCATCCCCTTCCCAGAATTGTTGTGAAGATCAAATGAGGTCATAATTGTAAAGCACTTAGCACATAGTCAGGCTTATAGTTAGCACCATATAAACATAATAAATACTATATCAATAGCTGTTTCTTCACCCCCTCTCCACCTGCCTGCCTCTCCATCTCCCATCACACCATATCTTGACTTCAGGCACAGCACTCTATCCAGCTAAGTAATAACATGTCTCCAGTACATCTAAAAGTCTGAATCTAAAGTAAAAGAATTCTCAGCTGGATTTGACTTCACTTATATTTGCTGATATTATCCTATTCTCTTCTCAAAGGAGTTAGTTTTCTGTTCCAAAGAGATATTCTCTATAAAATCAAATGTATTTTCTACTTTAGTAATCTTGCTAAAATCTAGTTCCAATGTAAGTTTGTCTGCTACAAATTCAATGTACCGCTTCATTAAAGTGAAATTCATTCTAATTAACTTCAGAGGCAAAACCTCAGTCAAGAAGTCTTGTTCTATTCTAATGCATTAAGGGTCATTTCTCTGACTTTTTCCTAGTAAGGTTTGTGTACCAGGTGGTTGAACATGAGCACGTTATCCATTATCCTAGATTTAGTTTTAACTTTATGCAGCAAGCATCAAATTTCTTGGTGAAACATCATCATCCTTAGGATATAAAAAATTTTATTCAATATTATATTTTAGATCACTAAGGGATATTTTTTTTCTGAGAAAGCAGTTATACCTGCAACTTCATTTATCTGTGATGTATGATTGTCCCATTAAATTTTTATGATGCATTATATACATGCATACTCACAATTTAAAATAAATATGTAATTAAGGAAAAAAATCAATAAGTGATCATGAAAAGTTCAAACAGGTCTTGTAGAATTTGGAAAAGATTGATATAAAATGTTTACACATACGTTACCATAAATCTCTAAGTACTTCCTTCACTAGTATAAATGGTAAATCCTTTATATCATAGTATGTGATCTTTAAGACAAGACAGTATGGCAAAAAAAAGTCTTCATCTGAAGTCAATTTGGTGATGTATATTTCTTGGGAGTATTAGACATTATATATAACTATATAGTTTAATACTCATCTATATATGTGTGTACATATACACACATATACATATTTATGGTGAGAGATGAAGTTTATTTTTCAAGAGTTGCTGACGTGAAATAGAGGAGAAAATTTCCATGCCTGGAATTCTCTATCTTGGTGAAAACATAGGTCTAGAGCAAAATTATTCATAGTATGGAAACTTACTGTTTCACAAACTTGTAAGATATATTTACTTAAACTTCATAAAGTTTTTCTTTGGTCAGATGTCTTAAAAAATGTGCCTGTTGCTACTATTCCAACATTTGGGGTTCACAAAGGTACTTGAAATGTCAGGCAGCCATGTCCAGATCAGATTTTAAAATGTCTCCCTGCTGCATAAAGGATTTTATGGCTATATTAGAATGTAGTTTTCATAAAAGACACATATGCAAAGAATACACATTTCAAGTGGAATATATAGGTGAATGAGTGTGTGATTTTATATGCGTGTGCCAGAAATCATAAGTCAAATTCCTTCTTGATGAAGACATTTTTCTAGTTGACAACTGTCAGAGACATCTCAGAAACCCATGAATATTAAAGCCCTGTTCACTGGCACATTTGGCATTTTGAAGTCAGGCAAATAGAACTCATGAAATATGAAAGGAGTGCTCCATGTCGCTTTGTAGAAAATGTTGCCATTAAGATGATGTATGGGGAAATTCATACCTTCATCTGCTGGGAGTGCTCAACTGTATTTTCCATCAGCTGTATTACTTTGCTTTGATAGTGTTAGTGGTGGATTATAGTCTTTCTCTTGGCTTTGGGATCCCTGAGAAGCTATGGTTAGATGGGAGGTTTTAAATAATTTCATAGCTAATACATATTTTAAACAAAAGTGCACTGCTTTACTGACTTTATACTCTAACTGATAATATATGCCATATTCTTTACATCCTCTCTAATAGACTAGGAGTCATTTTTAATCACATGTCCCCATTTGTATTTCCATAACTATGATAATTTGAAATATTCAGAATCAAATTAATTTTTTTCCTTAATATCCCCTTCCCTTCTGGAAACTAAACCATATTATCAAAATTAAGCAATCAAATCAGTGCCCCTAATATGTCTGTGACAGCACACAAGCAGGATATATTGTATTACTGAATCCATATTTTTATAAAGCTTTCTCCAGAATATTTTCCCTACTATAACATCTATCTATGCCTTTTGTTCATAATTGTTATTCTGATCAACAATTTTCAATATTTTCAGGTGTAACCCGTAGTTCAAGTGCTTTTTGCTTAAGGATCTCCTCTTTGGTAAAGATTAATTAATTAATTAATTAATTAATTGTTGTTTCCTATCTGTGTGGGGATGAAGTTGATAAGAACTAGAAAGAAGAGACATCCTGGTCTGTTGGCTTACAGCTACACTATTCCAACCTCTCATCAGGTTGCTAAATATAGAGAAAGATTCTGGGAAGAAACCAACATGTAGAGATGCTAGCAATCTCTTATCCTGTCCTTATTCCTAGTTTACTATACTAGAGACTTCAAGACATTTTTCCTTGGGTAAAATCTGAGAATCTATCTCTTGATTGAGCTGAGTTATCTTACTCCAGTGGGAGAGCTCATTCACTTTGTATTGTCTGGTATATATTCTCCTATGTATACTTTTTCTGATTTCTGTTTGCTATCTGTTTGGATAAATGTATTTATTTGCTATTTTTTTGTGTGTTTATTGTGGAACTGATATCTGGTGAGAAGATGAGAAGTCTTAAATATAGAACTTTGGACATTTCTTTCCTATTAAGGCATAGTGATCAGGTCTACAGCTTGAATCTAAAAATTATATCCCCTAGCTAACAATATTTAATGGGATATACATTTATATGTATGTGTGTGTATGTATGTATTTTCCTAGTCTGATACCTCTCTCTACATATATAGCAAAGTGCCCAGCCTCTGCCCCCAACCTCCAGCTTTCCCTACTGGCAATCAGTCTTCCTTATAGAAGAGTCAGGGGAGGAAACTCCAGATATATCTATTCTCTCCAACCTGAGAGTCACATCTAGACTGATCTACTACATGTGCAAAACAGCACAACTTATACACTGATAAAATAGATTGGGAGAATTTATCTTTTCCAGACGTCCGTGAGTATGTTAATAGTGATCTACTTTGGAGAAAGGAATTAGTCTTTAGAGGGATGGGTAAACATAAAATGATATTCAATGTTTAAATAGCTAACATAATATATTTGACAGAGTCTCATGTTATGTGTGCGTGTGTGTGTGTGTATTGAGTGTATGTGTTTGACATGATGAATACAAAGAGTAATCATTACAGAGTTAATTATAATCTTAAAGGTTGGTCTTTCTGTATTATCATTGTTGCTACTACTGTTTCTGTTGTTGGTGCTGCTATCCTTATTTGACCACATGATTTATTTAGTATGGAGAATTCAGTGGGGAAAGTCCCTCTACTGATAGGAGATAGCACCTATTCTATAACATAGTCTTAGAAAATCTCTTAGGGCACAAGAGGGAGGTATTTATTTGCCCAGTGGGATTATCCAGTCAGTATGTGTCAGAGACAGAACTTGTATACAGGTCTTTCCCACCTTGAGCCCAGATTTTATCCACTCTGCCTACATTGTTTACTAATTATATTTTAAATCAGTAACTTGGATGAAAATATAAATATCAGGCTTCTAAAGTTTACAGAAGGAATAAAGTTACGACTAAATACAATGGATGACAGAGTCTGAAAAGTTCTTGATGAACACTATTGAGCCAACTCAAATAACATGAAATGTAATTGGGTTAAATGTAAAGTGGACTCTCTTGGCTCAGAGTGAATGTAAATAGTAACTGTTAGTTTTTTGGCCAGCAACCCTGAGGGTATCCACCTGCCAGTCTGATTTTTTTTTCTTTTATTAAAGGGCCTATCCCTTGACTGATTTTTTAAAGAGGCTTATTCACTGAATGGGCATTGCCTCATTCAAAGTAAGAAACTGGAAAGACCTTAGCTTAAAAGGGACTTAAGAAGTAAATCAATCTCATCGTCCCTCATTGACCTCTGAAAGCCCAGAAAGTATTGCCCCAGGAAAAACTCTGGGATAGCTGAACCAGCAGAAAGACAGGGTGCAGCAGTCTTGTAGCCCAGGAAATGTGGGGGATTAATGGGAAAGGTCCCTCTCGCTCTGGGGAAGGGGGAGCAGTACAGAACGCAAGGCGTCCCAGCAAGCTAGCAGAAAGCCCCACCTCAGCATATCAGGGGGAGATCCTGAATCCCAGGATGGTGGAGCAGGCAAGCACCAACACCAGGATCCCCAAGTGCCTCAATATTGGCAGAGGAACTGGGGGACACTGGCTCAGAAAGCTGCCATTTGGCACAGTGTTCTCCAGAAGCCAAGTCTCCTGGTCCCTCAGCAAAACTCTGGGAAGGACAACTCCAAGAGGTAAAGATCCAGGCTGAGAGACATCCTGCAGCAGTGAAACATCTCTGTGCAAGAGCCAAAGAAAGGAGCTCAAGGCATGGGTGAGCAGGCGTCCTCCAGGGACCAGACTCCCCATTTCTACCCCTACAGCTCCAGTGTTGCTGATATAGCCCAACACCAGGAAAGCTGACAGAATCCCATAGCCTCCAATGCCACCACCTGAGGTCCTAGCAAATAAAACCAGTGACCAGGCCCCAGGCTCCCAGCCCAAGAAGCTTGGGTCAGCACCCACTGCTCTGTAGCAGGAAAGCTCATTTTTTTTAAAGGTCAGGAAATAAGCAAGCACCATGAGGAAAAAGAAACCTACAATGACCATAGATTCTTATTATGGGGGCAGGGAAGATTGAGGTTGAATTTCAGAAGAGGACAACATTGTCAACATACCCACATCTGAAACCTCAAAAGGGAATAGGAACTGCTTTTGAAGCCCCAAAAGCCTTCTTGGAAGACCTCAAGAAGCATTTGAAGAGAGGTAGAACTAAAATTGGGAAAAGAAATGAGAGGTATGCAAGAGAGAGTCACTAGCTTGGAAAAGGAAGTACAAGAATTAACTATAGAAAACAAGTCCTTAAAAAATACATTTGGCCAACTAGAAAAAAGAAAATACACTGAAGAAAAGACGTGCCTAAAAATACAATTGACGAACTGGAAAAAAGTACACTGAAGAAAACAACTCCTTAAAAATTAGAACTTACTATATTATAGATCTTATTAAAAGAGATAAGGAAGGAAATTACATCCTCCTGAAAGGCACCATAGATAATGAAGTGATATCATTACTAAAAATATTGCACCAAATCATATAGTATCCAGATTCTTAGAGGAGAAGTTCAGGGAGTTACAGGAAGAAATAGACAACAGAATTATACTGGTGGGGGACCTCAACCTCCCCTTCTCTGAACTAGATAAATCTAACCATGAAATAAACAAAAAAGAAGTTAAGGAGGTGAATAGAATTTTAGAAAATAGAATTTAGAAAATAGAATTTAGAAAATAGAAATTTAGATATGGTAGACCTCTGGAGAAAATTGAATGGGGATAGAAAGGAATATACTTTTTTCTCAGCAATACATGGTACTTATTGCCCTGCACTAGGGCATAAAAACCTCACAATCCAATACAGAAAGGCAGAAATATTAAATATATCTTTTTCAGATCATGATGCCATAAAAATCATATGTAATAAAGGGCCATGAAAAGATAGATTAAAAATTAATTGGAAACTAAATAATTTAATTCTAAAGAATAAGTGGGTCAAACAACAAATCATAGAAACAATAAATATCTTCATCCAAGAGAATAACAATAACAAGACAACATACCAGAACTTATGGGATGAGGCAAAAGCAGTTCTTGGGGGAAATTTTATTTCTCTAAATGCTTACATGACTAAAATAAAGAAAGAGGAAATCAATGCATTGGGCATGCAACTAAAAATACTAGAAAAAGAACAAACTAAAAATCCCCACTTAAATATCAAATTAGAAATACTGAAAACCAAAAGAGAGATTAATAAAATTGAAATTAAGAAAACTATTGAACTAATAAGTAAAACAAAGAGTTGGCTTTATGAAAAAAAAACAACAAAATAAATAAAACTTTGGTTAATTTGATTAAAAAAAAAGAAAGAAGAAAACCAAATTGCCAGTATCAAAAACGAAAAGGGTGAATTCACCACCAATGATGAGGAAATTAAAACAATGCTTAGGAATTATTTTGCCCAACTGTATGCCAATAAAATTGACAATTTTAGTGAAATGGATGAATATTTACAAAAATATAAATTACTCAGATTAACAGAAGAAGAAGTAAAATATTTAAATAACCATATTTTAGAAAAAAGAAATTGAACAAACCTTCAATGAACTCCCCAGGAAAAAATATTCAGGGCCAGATGGATTTACAAGTGAATCCTATCAAACTTATAAAGAACAATTAATTCCAATACTATATAGACTATTTGGGGAAATAGGTGAAGAAGGAGTCTTACCAAATTCATTTTATGATACAAATATGATGTTGATACCTGAACTGGGAAGAAGCAAAACAATGAAGGAAAATTACAGACCAATTTCTCTAATGAACTTAGATGCAAAAATTTCAAATAAAATAGTAACAAAGAGATTGCAGCAACTTATCTCAAGGATAATACTATGACCAGGTAGGATTTATATCAGGAATGCAAGGTTGGTTCAATATTAGGAAAACTATCAGCATAATTGATCATATCAACAATAAAACTAACAGAAACCACAAGATTATTTCAATAGATGCAGAAAAAGCTTTTGATAAAATACAACACTCATTCCTATTAAAAACAGTAGAGAGTATAAGAATAAATGGAGTCTTCCTTAAAATAATAAGTAGCATCTACCTAAAACCTTCAGCAAGCATCACATACAATGGGGATAAACTAGAAGCATTTCCAGAAAGATCAGGGGTGAAACTAAGATGTCTATTATCACCACTGTTGTGCAATATGGTACTAGAAATGTTAGCTTTAGCAATAAGAGAAGAAAAAGAAATCAAATGTATTAGAATAGGCAAAGAAGAAACAAAGCTATCACTCTTTTGAGATGATATGATGATATACTTAGAGAATCCTAGAGAATCAAGTAAAAAGCTACTTGAAATAATAAACAACTTTAGCAAAGTTGCAGGATATAAAATAAACCCACATAAATCATTAATATTTCAATATACCACCAACAAAGCCCAATAGCAAGAGATAGAAACTAAAGTTCCATTTAAAATTACTGTAGATGTTATAAATTATTTAGAAGTCTACCTGCAAAAACAAACCTAGGAACTATGTGAACACAATTACAAAACACTTTTCACACAAATAAAGTTAGGTCTAAACAACTGGAAAAACCTCAATTGCTCATGGGTAGGCCGAGCTAATATAATAAAAGTGATAATTGTACTTAAGTTAATTTACTTATTCAGTGCCATACCAATTTTGCAAACTACCAAAAATATTTTATAAAGCTAGAAAAATATTAAGAAGAGTCATTTGGAAGAACAAAATTTGTAGAATATCAAGAAAACTAATAAAAAGAAATGCTAGGGAAGATGGCTTAGCTGTTCCAGATCTGAAGACAAAAACTGGTGGGAAAACTGGAAAATAGTATGGCAGAAACTAGTCATAGACCAAAATCTTACAACATATATACCAAAATAAAGTCAAAATGGGTACACAATTTAGATATAAAGGATGATACTACAAGCAAACTGGGAGAGTAAGAAATAGTTTATCTGTCAGATTTATGGAGAACAGAAGAATTTATGACCAAACAAGAAATAGAAATTATTATGAAATGCAAAATGGATAATTTTTGTTACATTAAATTGAAAAGTTTTTGCATAAAGCCACTGCAACCAAGATTAGGAGGGAAGCAGAAAACTGGGAAAGAATTTTTACAACCAGTATCTCTGATAAGGGCCTCATTTCTAAACTATATAGAGAACTAAGTCAAATTTATAAGAACACAAATCATTCCCCAATTCATAAATGGTCAAAGGATAATAATAGTCAGTTTTCAGATGAAGAAATTAAAGCTATCTAGAATCATATGAAAAAATGCTCTAAATCAGTATTGATAAAGGACCCACATGTATAAAACTATTTATAGCAGCTCTTTTTGTGGTGGCAAGGAATTGGAAATTGAGGGGATGCCATTAATTGGGGAATAGTTGAACAAGTTGTGGTATATATGAACACATGGAATACTATTGTGCTACAAGAAATTATGAGCAGGCAGAATTCAAAAACACTTAGAAAGTCTTACATGAACTGATGCAGAGTGAAATGAGCAGAACTAGGAGAACAATGTACACAGTAGCAGCCACATAATGGGATAACTGACTTTGATAGACTTTACACATCACAACAACACAAGAATCTGAGACAACTATAAAAGACTCATGATGGAAATTGCTATACACACCCAGAGAAAGAAATATAGAATCTCAATGCAGCTGGAAGCATGCTATTTGTTCTCCTTTTCCTTTGTTGTTTTGTTTTATTGATTCATTCTCATGGTTCCTCCAATTAGTTCTAATTGTTCTTTACATTATGACTAATGGGAAAATATGCTTGAGCCTATTTTGGATTGTACAGCATCTATGGGGGGGGCAGTGGGGGAAAAATGGGAGGGGGAGAAAACTTAAAACTCAAAATCTTATTTAAGTGAATGTTGAAAACTAAAAATAAATAAAATTTTAAAAATCACTATTGATTAGAGAAATGCAAATCAGAATGACTCTGACATACCACATAACATCTATCAGGTTGGCTAACATGACAAAAAAGGAAAATAATAAATGTTGGAGAAGATGTAGGCAAATTGGAACACTAATGCATTGTTGGTGGATTTGTGAACTGATCCAATCATTTTGGAGAGCAGTTTGGAACTATGACCAAAGGGCTATAAAAATGTGTATACCCCTTGACTCAGCAACAGTACTTCTATGGCTGTATCCCAAAAAGATCATACAAATGGGAAAAGGACTCACATGTACAAAAATATTTATAGCTGCTCTTTCTGTGGTGGCAAAGAATTAGAAATTGAGTGGATGCTCATCAACTGGGGAATGGCTGAACAAGTTGTGGGGTATATGAATATAATCGAATACTGTTGTGCTATAAGAAATGATGAGCAAGCAGACTTCAGAAAAAACCTTGTATGGAGTGATACTGAGTGAAGTGAGCAGAACCATGAGAACATTGTACACAGTAATAGCCACATTATGCAATGACTAACTTTGATAGACTTAGCTCTTCTTGGCAATGTGAGGATCTGTGACATCTCCAAAAGTTTCAAGATGGAAAATGCTATGCATATCCAGAGAAAGAACTGTGGAGTTTGATCGAATGGAGCAGATCAAAGCATATTATTAGCCCTTTTTTTCTTGTTTTGTTTTGTTTCTTCTTTCTTATGGTTCCTCCTATTAGTCCTAATTCTTCTTTACAATATGGCTAATATGAAGATATGTTTAATAGGAATGTATATGTAGAGCCTGTATCAGATTGTATGTCATTTTGTAGAAGGAGGCAGGAGGGAAGGAGAGAATATTTAAAACTGAAAAGCTTATGGAAGTGATTGTTGAAAACTAAAAATAAATTAATTACAAAAGGACCAGGATCTCCCATTGCATCCTGATCCTTTTCCAGCTATCCTGATGAATATCTGGCCACTGGACACAGATGGCTCTGGAGGAGAAAGTGAGACTGGTGACCTTGCACAGCCCTCTTACTCAAATCAAAGTCAACTGCAAGCCACGTCATCATCTCGCTGACATCACATGGTCTTCTTTGAGAACAAAGGACAAACACAACCTGTGAGTGGTCTGAGCTGCCTGAATGGGGTCCCACCTGGCCAGTTACAGTTGGGTAACCCACCTTGTCCTTTCATCCCCTCCCCTCCCCTCCATCTCCTTTCATCTCCTCCACTCTCCTCTCCTCTTCCCTTACCTGAGGGTGTTCTGCCCAAAGGAAGGTAAATTTTGATGGCTGAAAGCTGCCTGGTTCACTTAGGGGTTTACTGGCTAGATCTCTCTCTCTTTCTCAAAGACCAAGCCTTAAACCCAATTCACTCTGGAGCTCATAGATTAGATGACAATAAGTCCATGCCCAAGCACCCCTTTAAGGGTGTTTTTTTTTTGGGGGGGGGGGGGCAAACCTGGCTCAGACTGAATGTAAGTGGAAACTGCTTCTCTTTTGGCCAGCAACCCTGAGGGTCTTCCCCTCCCAGTTCATTTTTTTTTAATTAAAGGGGTTATTCCTTAACTCACTTCTTAAAGAGGCCTATTCACTGAATGGGCATTGCCTCACTCAAAGTGAAAACCTGAAAAGACCTTAGCTTAGAATGGCCAAGGTCTCCCATTGCATCTTCAGCCTTCTCTAGTCATCCTGATAAATATCTGGCCACTAGAGACAGCCAACTGTCTCTGGAGGAGAAAGTGAGGCTGGTGACTTGCACAGCTCTCCCTCACTCAAGTCAAAGTCAAGTGCAAGTCATGACATCATCTTCCTGATGTCATGGTCCTCTTCAAGAATGAAGGAGGAACACTACACAACAATCAAGTCTTAGAGCTTGGCTTAAAAGAATAAACCTCATAAATCCAAGGTAAAAGAGGTATGGCTGAAATTGATATGTCCTTAGTGGTTTTCCTGTTCAATAATATGAGTGAGAAGTATGATACTATAGATAAGAATTAAATGCAAACTTTTGTTTCATTAAGAGAGACATGCCATCCAGGAAACATGAAGTTATTTTTTTCTTTGCTTGGAAAGAGCACGCTTCAGTACTAGATCCAATTCTGAATACCCCATTTTAGGAAGGAAATTGATGTAAGGATGAAGGGCCTGAAAATGCTATGTGAGGATTAGTTGAAGAAATGGTAATGGTTGGTTATCTGGAGAAGGGAACATTTGAGAGGGAAGCATGCTGTCCATTTTTAAATATATAAAAAGTTGCCAGATGAAAGGGGTATTATGCTTGTTCTGTTTGGCTCCAGAAAGCAAAAATCCAAACCATGTGTAAAAGTTGCCAAGGCAGTTTTAGGTTTTCTATAAGGGAAAAAAAAGAAATAAACTTTCTATCAATTAAAGTTACTGACCAATAAGTCTTTTATTTAGTGCTCCTTCTATTGCATGGCACTCTGCTAGATACTGGGGATACAAATACAAAGTGAGACAGATTCTGTCCTCAAAGAGTCATTTTGTTGAGAAGCTGTAACAATCATAGACAAGTAAATGCAGGATAGATGCCAAATGATTTACAGGAGCATTAATGATGGCAGGAAAGAAGTTTGGGAAATGCTTCTTGAAGCTTGCTTGAGCAGTGTAGAAGTGAACCAGAAGTTTCAAGAGGTGAAGATGAAAAAAGGACAATATTTTAGGTATTAGAGGCAACCTGTACAAAAGTTCTGTGTAATCTGGAGCAAGTCACTTAACTTTGCTGAGCCTCAGTTTCTTGAAAAATAAAATTAGGTGGTTGAAGAGAACGGCCTCTGAAGGCTCTTCCAGTTCCAGGTATACAGACTTATTATTCTATGGGATAGAATATTACATTTGTGTAATAGCAAGAAGGCTAGTTTGCTTAGAACATAGACTTTGTGAGACAGACTACCATAATCACCCTATAAATATAGGCTGCAGCTAGACTATACTAAGAAGGTCTTTGAAGGCCAAGTAGGAGTTTGACTTTTATCCTAAAGAAACAGAAAGTCACTGCAATTTCTTGAGCAGAGGAATGACATGGTTGGATATACACTTATTATTATTATTATTAATATTATTCTTATTAAAATACTAGTTTGGCAGCTGTGTGGAGGAGACATTATGAAGAGACTCAATGCAAGGAGACTAACAATGGAGTGCCATTAGAAGTCTTCAAAGAAAGTTTGGGTGATCACTTAAGGAGGTTATTCATATACAAGTTGGATTAGACTGATCCTAAGCTTCATTTCAATTATAAAATTCTATAATTTGGTAATATCCAGGCTTTTAAAATTCCCTAAACCATCAATAGACAAAAAGTTTACTTATAGTTTAATGCATATATTAATGAACTTAGAGTCTATAGGACCTTGGTTCACATCCCATCTCTTGCACTATTAACTGTATGACTTTGGGTAAATCACTTTAAATCTCTGATCCTCCATTTCCTTATCAATAAAAAAAATGTGTATAATCATATTACCTTCCTTATAAAATTTTGTTTTGTTTTGTTTTGTTTTTTGAGGAAACTGCTCTGCATATTGCACAGAACAATAGAAGATAATCATTTTTATTATGGATGATCTGCTGAAAAATACTGATTTAACTGCTCATCTTGATTACAAAAATAATTCACTCAGTTATGAAGTAAATCTGTCAGTGCGGTGAATTTTTTCCTTTTTTAAAAAACTTTTAACTTGTGTAATTATCCCTCAATAGAGTGTAAGCTCCTTGAGGACAAGGGTTGTTTTAATTTTGTTTTGTATCCCTAATGCCAACACACTGCCTAAAACATAATAGTTGTGTAATAAATACTTGTTGATTGAGCTTTGAAATAGTTAAATATCTTCACATAGTTTCCATGTTCTCCATTACAGAGGACCCATAAAGAGGAATTTGGGGTTATCACCACTCTATTGGATCCACATATTTACATTGTGTCATGAGAAATGGGCTCTATACTCACCACCACAGACATAAACTTGGAAAACATAAGCAGTAATCCTACTTCAGGGGCCTACATAAGATAATGGAGATGAGTGTTCAGAGTTAAAACTACATTACATAATCCTATTTCTCCCGTACAAGTCTGGTAAGCTTTGATCAAGGTCCTGGAAAAAAAAATCCCCTTAAAAATTATATAGTTTGTTTCGTCATTAAAGAGACTGCTATGAACTATCCTTAGAGATAGTGCTGAAAGAAGATCACTGAGCAACAGGTATCACCGTGCTAACATATATTCACAGAAATACAGAATCCAAGACAATAAACAGAATGGCAGTGGTATTTATATAGCATTTTAAAGTTTACAAATAACTTCCTTCAAAATAACTCTAGGAGGCGGATAATGCAAAATAAGGGGAATAACATTACTGCCATCTAACACATGAAGAACTCAAATTCAAGGAGTATATAGATTGCCTAAACTACTAAGAGGAGAAGGTGTCAGTCAGGCAGTCAACAAACATTTATTATGTGCCTACTACATGCCAAAAACTATGCTAAGTGCTGGAAACACAACTACAGAAAGGAAAGACAGTCCCTGCCTTCAAAGAACTAATGGGGAAAGACAACACACAAAAAGAAGCTGAAAAGGAGTGAAAGGTGACAAAGGAGGTATCTGGCATATGAGCAGGATGGAGAAGTACAAAGGAGTACAGCCAGGTGGAAAATGAAGAAATGGATGACATGGACATCCACTTCAAATTGAAAATTTAAAAGGAGCTCTTCGCTCTACCTTCCAATTAGAGGCTGTGGGTTTTATCCAGATTTTCAGAAACCAACCACAGTCCTAGCCTCTTCCTTTATACATTTTGCTGATAGATGCCTTTTGTCTTTACCCATTTCTCCTATTCCCTTCCTCCCCCCTCCAGAATGAACCCTCTTTTGTGACAGAGTGAAACAAATAAGCAAAAACAAAACCAATTTGAAGACTATTTCTGATTATGCACGCTATGTTGTTTTAGTAGTCCCCCACCTCTGTGCAGTTATTTATTCTCTGAGGCCCTCATTAATATTTTGATTGCTCAAAGTTCAACTTTCTTTTGGTAAAAGAATTTATATTTATATTTATCTTGTTGCATTATTTATAGTATTCTATTTTTATAGTATTCTGTTATTATTTCTCTGTACAAGTTCAAATAAAGCCTCCTCCTTTTCTCTGAATTCTTCATATTCATTATTTCTTTTTTTACAGTAATATTCCATTACACTCATATGAGAATAGTGTCTTGTACTCTCCATTGTTCTTGGCACCAAGAACATTTAAGGAGTTCATCTAAGGTTTGTTCATACACCTAAAACAACTCAATAACTTTCCATTGTTGGGATATCTTATTGCCTGCAGGTTTGGGCCATACCACACCTAACTTATCCTTGTTGAAAAGGATATGGTAACCCCTAATATTTATATAATGGTATATGTATATTTACATATCAGTATATATGTGTGCATGTGTGTACATATGTGTATATGAATGTACTATAAGAGAAGATCAGTATAAAAGATAGAGAAATGACTTTATATTCAGGATAAACTGAGTTCCAATCCCATCTCTAACATATTGGCTATATGATCTTGAGGAAGTCTTAGTGGTCTAACCACTTCTCTAAGACTATGAGTTGGAAAACTGTCTCTGATCTACATCACACAGAAATATTATCAGCTTAAAAAAAAGAGAGATCCTGCCTCCATCCCATCACAATTTTATATACCACAGGATAGAAGAAGAGAATATTGTAAAAACAACAACAACAAAACTTCTGTCTGCTTCAGGTGACCTAGTGGAATTAGGTTCTCGGGAATAATGGTGAGGGAGGCAGGTAGGTGGCACAGTGGATAGAGCACTGGCCCTGGATTCAGAAGGATCTGAGTTCAAATCTGGCCTCAGGCACATAACACTTACTAGCTGCATGACCCTGGGCAAATCACTTAACCCCATTAGCTAGCGGAAAAAAAAAAAAAGAAAGAAAGAAAGAAAAGAAAGAAAGAATGGTGAGGGCTCAAGTGATCTCTAGAAATTATAAATTAATATTGTAAACTATAACTGAGCCATTGAATCCCTAGAAGTGTATGTGGCTTGAGGAAAAAAAAAAACATTTAATATAAGCATTCTGACAAGTGTGCTGTTTTGGCAGTCATACAAAGGAAAAAAATAATCCATCATTGTACAAGCATTCCTAGGATGATAGCAGTTGTTACATAACTCAAAATGATATAACAACACAAATTAAGACAGGAACCAAAGGCAAATATGAAATTCAAATTGTAGGCGAACTCAGCTAGCTAGCTAAACAGATAAGAATTTAACATCAACAGTGGCAAAGCCCTAATTGCTTCTTGTAAATCTGTGATGGGAAAAGTACTTTTCTGAAATAAGAGGAAATGGAGAAGGATAGTCTGGGGAATATGAATGGAATTATATCAAATCGAATGCCACTCTTCTTTCACCACAGTCTTGGTAATGCCTTCATTTCAGTGCTTAGCATTGTCTGATGAGGTTTACCTTTTCCTTTCTTATGTTTCTCCTTCTACTATAGTAAAAGTTTCACCTAAAATTCAAATAAGAGCCAAATTCTCATTATGATAGATTTGTGAGATCTTTCTTCAATGGGATATTGACCTTAGTAGTAGATGTCTTTGGCTTATTATTAACAACAATAATCAATAATGATAATTAATGACTAGCTGCTTCTTGACTCTGAATTCTAGTTCCAACAGTAATTGTTGTCTCAAATAGTTTTGATTTAATTCATTGTAATATCTATCCCTGTGCATTTTTTCCATCCTAAGTCTTCACCTATTGGCCTTATGTTTGCTGCTAACTTCTTTAACTAATGATAATGAAAATATAATACACAGTGATCAAAGATAGACATAAAGCAGCTGTTTAGCTTGATAAGCATGTGGTTTTAAAATGACATTTTTTTTGAAATTTGTGCTATTTGCCCTGTTCATAAACTGACTTCCTGGTGTTAGTTTGGGGATGGGATTTGAATAAAGAATGTTGCTGGCTCGCACATTTGGAAGGCAAAAGGTAATTGAAGTTATGGTATAAGCTGACATTTGTGTATTTCTAAAAACCCTCTGCAGAAAAGGGTATGACTTATATGATTCAGTGTTGAATTTTGGCATTGGACAAACCTTAATTCCATTTTCAAATAAAATAATTCCTCAGGTTATTATATCCAATCTAAACATCTATCTAAGGTACTTTATATATAAATTATTACTCTGAAAAGAACTAGAATTAAAGTTCGACTTGTTTGAGCAGAATCTCATTTCCTTAAAATACAGAGGAACAGTAATTCAAGTGAATGAGATTCATCTTTACACCAATGCAGGAAAACTAATTCCAAACTTGGCTGCCTATGGAAAAATGGAGATGACTTGACATGTTAAAAAAAAAAAGACAATAACAAAACAAAAAAAGACGAAAAACTTATATGGAAACACATTTTTTAAGCTGTTGCCTGTCATTCAATAAAGATAATCTATATCACTTCAACAACATGGGTTTACAGTTCTTTGGTGTAAACATCCTTCAAGAGATTTCAGATATACACAACATTACTAAAGGGAGCTATGTACCCTGAACATTTTCTGAAAAATATTAGCTTTATGAAACTAAAATTTCTACATCCACATGGATGTATATTTGTGTGCAGGTATACATATGTATATGTGTGTATATAAACAAAATTCGTGTGTGTTTGCATATAATACATGTATGTGTATCTATGTTTATATACACATACATGCATGCATGCATTCTGATCAAAATGTAGCCAATCTCTGGCAAAAGATGTATGCATAGCACATCATGATGGTCTGTTGGGCAAATGCGCCATGCATTGCTTCTACATAGTGCATAGGCACTTCCTAATTGTTATAAGGTCCTAGAATCACATTACATTTCTCAAAATGGAAGCAGGTTTTTAATTAGCAAATGAGGTTTGGAAGGTGTAAGTCACAGATTTTCAAACTTTTTTGTCAGCACCCCTTTAATACTCAAAAATATTGAAGACCCCAAAGAGATTTTATTTATGTGGGTTATGTCTATTTGAATTTATGGCATCAGGAATTAAAACAACTTAGTAATACTATGAAAATAGGTTTACCTCATTTACTACCTAAAAGGGTTTCAGAAATCTCCAGCATTCACTAGGCCACATTTTGAGAACTACTGGATGTTGTTTAAAATGCTAGACTTGGCAACAAGAAGACCTAGGTTAGAATTCTGTCTTAGGATTACGAATTTTTGATACTGAGCAAATCTCTTAGCTTTCTGACACTCAGTTTCCTCATCTGTAAAATGCAAATAATGAAAGCACTTACCTCATATATTAATTGTGAGAATTAAATGGCATAATGAATGCAAATTACTTTGCAAACTATAAAACATTATATAGATGTGAAATGGTATTAATAGAGGATAAAATAAACAAGACTAATTTGTCTCTCCAAAATGGCAAATTCCTATCAGCCTTCAAGGTAACCTATTGTTCTTTGTTAAATTTAATTTACATATATATTGAATACATGAATAATATCTTTAAAATGTACATAGTAAAAGTACAGTTTTTAAAGTTTCCTATAGAATCATCTTCCCTGTTCTTTGTATCTTAAAATGTTTGTTTTTTGATGATTAAGTTCACAATTAAAAAAAACAATAATTTTTAAAAATAAAAGTGGTCTAACACCCAGCATTTCCCACCCATTATAAACACAAGGAAATTTCAATAAAATATTTATTTTATTTAGTATTGATACAATCTTTAATATCAAAGCTCATTTCAAAGAAAGCAATCTTTTAAACTAATGCTTCATGGTCCCAGGGACAACGCCAAATAGTGACAAAAGCACCTGATTTGGAATCAGAAGACATAGGTTTGGTTTCCAACTCTGCAACTGACTTCCTAAGTGACTTTAGAGTAATCTTATGACTCTTAGTCTGAATTTTTCCATCAATAAGATGAGCGCTCTAGACTAGGTGGTAACATTCCTCCTGGTTCTCAATGCTAGGATTCTCAATCCATCCTTCGTGTAATTCCTTGTTAACAAATCTGGCTTTGAACAAAATTGGAAATTAGAATTTATTTTCTTTTCTACCTGCCAAACCCCATTCTCTACCCCATAATATCTTTCAGTTCCTTCATTCACTTCCTGACACCTAGTGAACACATGTTAAGCCCCCAGATACCCAGAGATTCCCAAAGCCCAGTATTTTGAACATTTTACTTGTTTCATTTCCCATTACCCTCATCAAAACTTATCTACTTTTCCTAAGGTAGATGTTCTACTAAGAAATTGAAACACTGATTTGGTAAATTGTCAGGTAGCCACACTTCACTTACTTTATATTTGCAAAATTGACTTTTTGAACCCAAATATATGAATTTACAGTGATCTCCATTAAATGTTATCTTCTTAGATTCAGCCTGAAAACCTTTTTGAATTCTCATTCTACTGGAAATTGTGTTACTCATTCCTCTCAGTTTTGAGTCATATGTAAATTGGCAATCTATACCTTTATCTGAAGAAATGTATGTACAAATCCAAATAATAGCAGTGTTAAATAGTATAAGGTCAATCATAGATAACTGAGCCACTTCTCTAGATTCCTGCTTTCAAGTTAACATTGAATCAATAATTTCTACTCTTTTCCTACAACTCTTCAAACAGTTAAGATTTCATCTGTGTACTACTGTGTTATAATTATATTTCTGTCTCATGACTAAGAATAGCAGGAGTGCTGTGTATAAAACCTTTGCTAAAGTATACCTAATATATGTCTGTAGCATTTCTCTCATTGTTTAGCTGAAAACACATCAGAAAAGGAAGTTATTTTTGTCTGATGTGTTTTCAGTGAAGGGGAATGATTTTGTTATTGTTATTTGTGTTTTGCTTTCTGTAATGTTTGTTACCATCCTTTTAATAACTCATTCTCAATTTTTACCTGGAATTGAAGTCAAGTTCACTGTCTTATAGTATATAGACCAGGAGGTATGGGGTATTCAAGGAGGATTAGCACCCATGAGGGCTTAGAAGCCCTTTTCAGGGCTTCTCATCCACTTTTGGTGTCTACCTGGCACTCAGCTCTCAGCTGTGGCTCCAAGAAGCTTTAGCAAGTGCAGTGCTGGTAAACTAACTCAGCAGGTGAATTGAATAAATCAGATTAAGGATAACCCTCAAGCCTCAAACTCATCGGTGAGTTAGAGGTATGCCTACCTGAAGCATGTGAAGACATCCCTCAGAGGAATGGGCAGATGAGAAGAGTTTGTTCCAATGGCCACAAAGGTAGCTGAAGAAGGCTTTGAGGAGTGCTTAGAACTTGGTCAGACATTGAAGACACCAAGGTCATCCACTGCATTTCAGGCCATTGCCAGTAATCCTGAATTTTGTCTTTCAACTGGACTTTGATGACTCAGGAAGAGAGAATAAGGTGACTGTGCAACTTTGCCTCACTTAAATCCAATTCATGTGCAAGTTAAGACATCACTCTGTGATGTCATTGATCCCCTTTGAAGGTGAATGACAAACAATAACAACAACAGTCGACTCCACTCTTCTT
Organism: Vombatus ursinus; assembly: GCF_900497805.2. Lineage (NCBI taxonomy): Eukaryota > Metazoa > Chordata > Mammalia > Diprotodontia > Vombatidae > Vombatus > Vombatus ursinus. The sequence goes on from NW_020954599.1 coordinate 47,411,376, forward strand.
TAAAAAAAATCGTATGAGCAAGCTGTCATTTTCCATTCCTGCAGTCTCTCTTTAGTCTCCAAAATCTTCTGGGGTATCACTGATGGTAACTCAGCAATCATACCTGCCAGTGCTTTAAGTAACTTAATAACTAGTTCTTTAAGCCCAGTGACTTGAATTCATCAAGGTGATGTAGAGCTCTTCTAGTCTATCCTTACTTATAATGTTTTTCAATTTTCTATTAGCCATTTTCATTTTGTTCTTTGCAGTCCAAAGATTATCATTCTTGGAATAAAAATTAAAAAATAGCATAACAAGGATTGAGTTGCCTTTCTTGCTTTCCATCGTTGTCATTCATCAACTCATTCACCTAAACAATGGTCCTGACCACTTTTGGATTATCCTCTTCCTTTATCATAATTAAAACATATACATAATTTTTATTATCTTTAACCTTTATTCTGAGTTTTGCCTGTTCTAAAACTTTGTGCTATGCTTTTGTAATCATCTCTTTTAGCTGACCTTGCTGTCTTTTTATATGGGTCTATTTTCCTCCTCAAAATCTAAGGCACTCTGTAAGTTCCCAGAGCATCTACATCAATTCCCTTGGACAACATATCTTCTAACTTTTTAAATCCCTGTCTCAGGCATGGTCAAATCTTATATGTCTTGTACAAAAAAAGCAGTGGCTGATTATCTGTCACTTTTTTCTCCTCCAAGAAACTCCCATGTTCTTTCAGAATTCTTCTGATGGGGGAGTTAGTCTAAGATATAATCCTCAGGGGTGTGGAAGTCAATGATAAAAGGTACTTTATTAAAAAAAAGTAAAGTCTGCAATATCAAAAATATCTTATTTAGAGTATGATCAATTTAAGAAGTAACAACACTGTGAAGTCAAGGAGAACTCCATCTCCTAGGGCAAATAAGGGGTAATATGTCTGCTAAATGCTGTAAGTTTTCTTAAATGAAACTGATTGTAATAATTAAAGAAAAAAATCACTGTACAATTAATTGGCCACAAGCTCAAGGACCCAGACCAGATATCTTCTAATTGAGTCTCATAAAATCAAAATAGGTTGGTCGTTATTTCTGTTTAAGTCTGAAACTTCTTGCTTTTGGCCTAGATGTTACCTCCAAATCAATATCCTACCCCAGCAGTAAGGATTTAATTAAGATAAAGAGACTGTTAAATATTTGTTTCTTTATCTAACTGATTTCCCCTTAAGTATTTCCAATGACTTTCTGAAGCATCCCTAAATATTCCAAAATAAAACAAGCCAAGAAAGACCTGCTTATTTATTCAGGGAAGAGCTGATGGATCTTTGCATAAATTAGGACAACTGTATCTTGGGAACAAAGGAACTAATACAGTCAAATAATATTTAGCAGTTAGATTATTAAGTACTTATTGCTTGAGTGGTTTATTGCTTTCAGTATGATCGGTACCAAAAGTACAAACCTTCTTACCTAATGTTAAAAGGGAAATTATAGAATGATGGGCCAACTCCTTGAGATTTGGGATTGCTTCATTCTTTGTGTTTTCATCCCCAGTGCCTAGCACATAGTAAGCACTTAGTGAACGCTTGTATAGTGAATGCTTGTCAGTTGATTGGTACCTAGATACATAAAGAAACACAGATTCATGTTTGAACTGTTTGCATCTGCTTATGACCTTTCTGTGTGTAATAAAATGATTTGTAATAAACATTTTTCTTTTTCTTAAATCTTTTAATAATCCACTTGGAAAAACCAACAATAGCCATAGGCGATGATCTATTAAGATTAATGACAGAAACAATGGCCTTTGTGTAAAAAATGGTGTACTGGTTTTCAAGGTCATTATTTCTTTTATAAAGTTCAGGCCAAGTTAAGTAGCCATAAAATATGACCTAGCTTTATGGGAGATCCTATACTTGTTGACTCATGGTAAAACATTACCATGAAAAGAAATGTGAAGAAAGTTGAACTTCATAAAAGCACTGTGCAAAATCAAAAAAAGGCTCCCATCATACAGCCCTTTTGACTACTGGAGGAAATTAAGGGAAGTTTTAGGAACTCTCTATTAGAGAGAATATGCTATCCTTTACTAACATTATCCACAAGAGGCAGAAGTCGCATTAAATTGTCTCTACTCTAGTCTATTATCAGACTGAAGTACTAATAAAAATCAAGCTGTGAAGCATAGAGGGTCACCTTAAGAATTGTCTTCCTGCCTACTCCCATATTATGACTCCCTTTAATAGACAAAGCTCACTGATGTTGAATTCTTTGCTCTAAGCCTTTGCATAGCAGAAATCTGAGATTTCCTGTATATGCTTTGTAGGGAGCCTGACAATTTATTTTTTTTTAAATGGAGTCTTCTGCATTTTATACAGTGAAATTATTTCTAATCTCCCCTCCCACCCACACCCACCCACACACAATTAATTCTTTCCTTGGGATGTTTTTTAATGTGTTTATGGTAGATTTTTCTAGCTCCTTATGTTTTTCCCAACCCTGGGCATTTAGGCTATTAACCCAAGTGGCCAAATTATACGGTACTAGCCCCTTCCATGAAGTAATTAGGCCCAACACTGCAATTGGCATCAATTAGTCAAAATATAGGCATGATGCACATTCTACATAAGGCATTTTCTTGGAGGGTTGAGTAAATAAAATCATTAATTTCAGAGTTGGTTTATCTTCACTTTCGATTGAATTACACTTCACAATAGCTTCTAATGTTTCAGTTTTGAGACCCTTTGTCCTACTTCTCTATCCCCTTTTGCATCTTGTTCCAATAGTTAAGGATCCTTACGCAAACACTTAACTGTGACAGGGGAATTATTTAAAAGGAAGCCTCAGCTAATCCTTTTCTTTTAATTGTGAAAATATTTATGTAATGTGAATAAACATTCCTGAATTTATCCACTCTTTTATTTTCCTATTTGAAATCATGGCGGGGAGCAGGGAGTTTGCTTGTTTTTTGTTTTGTTTTGTTTGTGTGTTTGTTTTCTTAGAGTAAAATCTGCTTGAGAGAGGAGCAACTCAAGTGTTGGTACTTTTTATTTTACATCAGAGGGTTTACTTGGTTTTGACTCCACAAATGTGAGACGTTCCACAGAAAAAGCTGATTATCGGAAATCTCAACATCTTACAGATTGACTGATACTTTCATTCTCAATACCTTATCAGTTTCTCCCAGCCTCCTTTTCACTCTGATTGGAAGTCTGGAAAGTAAAGTAATAAACACCTCCCAAAATCTTCCTTTGCAGAGGGCTGGGATCTGAACATTTCTAGTAAGTCTCCACTTCTATCAGCAGCTCTGTTTGATGTAAACTTTATCACTCCGCTCCAGGGACTCCTGATTCTCACCCCCTGCCCTGCCCCAGTTCAGCTTCTTTTTGTGTCTTGTTTTTACCCATTAAATTATAAGCTCCTTGAGGGCAGGGATTATCGTTTTTATTTTAATATCTATCCCTAGCAGTTGGCACAGTGCGTGACACATAGTAGGGGCTTGAAACATGTTTATTGAATTAGTACATTTGAAGAAACAAAATCTTTAAAATGGCTGTTTGTGGGCCATTAAAAAACAAAACATAACAAAACTTAATGGCACCTCCATCTATCCCTATTGCCACCAATTCATTTTTGTTTGCCAAAGTTGAAGTGATGAGTAAAAGCAAATAACATAAATTGAAACTAGGGGGTACTAAAGGAAGTAGAAATCTCTAAAAATGAATCAACAAGATATCTAAAACATGGACTAAAACAACAGAGACAGACCATGGGGCACTATATTAGCAGAGAACTGAATCTAAAAGCCATGGGACATGGGTTTGAATTCCCAACTGTGCTACACACTACCTGACTAAGAATGGGCAAGTGTCTTAGCCCCCTGGCCTCATTGTCCTCATCTATAAAATGAGGGCATGAGTATTAGTTGGCTTGTGGAGTCCATTCTAACTCTAAATCCATGATCTTGAGTACATATTTATGAATTTAATTTACTTTTGTGATGAGACTGAGGAGACATCTAAGTGTCATCTATTATAGTTGTCACCTAAGTTTTCTAACCTTGAGTTTCTGTATTTACAAAATGAGAAGTGCACCAAATAGTTCTCTACTTGCTTTTTTTCTGATTTCAGAGTTCTATATTATCTTCCAGTTTTAAAACCCCATGTGTCTATGAAAGCAACTGTGTTAGATTAATTAGGAAAAATACTGAACCACTGGATATGAAATTAGGAGATCTCGGTTCATATCTTGGCTCTACTAATTATTACTTGTGTGATCTCTAGTAAGTTGCCTGATGTCTCTGACCCCAGTTTTCTCATCCTTAAAATGGATAATACTATTGAATAATTGATACTAACAGATAATTGTACTCCCTACCTCACGTCATGAGAATCAAATTACTTAACAGATAGAAGGTGCTAAGACAGAGTGTTACAAAATTCTTACAGTAAAAATTTTTTTGGGCAGTAGGGGTGGAGTATATGTTTATTTATGTTTATTTTAAGTTTTTATTTAGTATTTTATTTTTCCCCATCTACATGTAAAAACAATTTTAACAGTCATTTTTAAAACTTTGAGTTCCAAATTCTCTCTCTTCCTCTCTCCCCATCTCCCCCATTGAGAAGGCAAACAATTAGATATAGGTTATACATGTATAATCATGCAAAACATGCTAGTCATGTTGTGAAAAAAAAAACATCAACAAGAAAAAAAACTCAAGCAAAATAAAGTAAAAAAAAAAGTATGTTTCAATCTGCATTCAGACTTTCTCTGGGGATGGATAGCATTTTTCACTATAAGACCTTCAGAGTTGTCTTGGATAATTGTATTGCAAGAATATCTAGATCATTTGCTGCTGATCTTTACACAGCTGTTACTTTACACACAGCACATTTCACTATATATGAGCTCATGTAAGTCTTTCCAGGTTTTTCTGAGAGCATGCTGCTCATTATTTCTTATAGGACAATAGTATTCCATCACAATCACATAGTACAGTTTGTTCATCCATTCCCCAGTTGATGGGTATCCTTCAAATTTCCAACTCCCTGCCACCAGAAAAATGCTGCTATAAATATTTTTAACATATAGGTTTTTTTCTTTTCCTTTTTTCTCTTTTGAGATACAGACCTAGTAAAGATGTTGCTAAGTCAAAGGTATGCATGGTTTTATAGCCCTATGAGCATAGTTCCTAATTGCTCTACAGAATGGTCGAATCAGTTCACAACTCCACTAACAATGCATTAAAATCTTATTTTTTCCCACATTCCCTCCAACATTTGTCATTTACCTTTTCTGTCCTATGAATCAATCAAATAGGTATAAGTTAGTATCTCAAAATTGTTTTACTCTACATTTCTCCAATCAATAGTGAGTTAGTATTTTTTCATATAACTATAGATAGCTTGGATTACTTCTTCTGAAAACCAATCATATCTTTTGATCATTTATAAATTGGAAATGGCTCTGATTTTTATATATTTTACCCACTTCTCTATATGTTTGAGAAATGAGGCCTTTATCACAGGGAAAAGTGCATCATTTTTTTTCACAATTACTATTGCTAACTGTATTTCCCTCCATCCTATTCCCATCCCCATTTATTCTATTCTCTCCTTTCACCCTATCCCTCCTCAAAAGTATTTTGCTTCTGACTACACCCTTCCCCAATCTGCCCTCCCTTCTATCATCACCATCACCCCTTCTCTTATCCCCTTTCCCTCCTACTTTCCTCTAGGGTAAGTAAGATAGATTTCTCTACCCAATTGAATGTGTATGTTAATTCCTCTTTCAGCCAATTCTGATGAGAGTAAAGTTCACTCACTCCCCCCTCTTGCTGTCAACTACTCTGTCTTGCCTCTTTTATGTGAGATAGTTTACCCCATTCTACCTCTCCTTTTCTTTTTCCAAATGTATTCTTCTCACATCACTTAATTTTATTTTTTAGATACCATCCCTTCATATTCAATTCACCCTGTGACCTCCATCTATATTTATTTCCTCCAGCTACCCTGAAACTGAGAAAGGTCTCATGAGTTACAAATATCATCTTTCTATATAGGAATGCAAACAGTTCAACTTTAATAAGTCCCTTATGAGTTCTTTTTCCTGTTTACCTTTTCATGCTTCTCTTGAATCTTGCATTTGAAAGTCAATTTTTCTATTCAGCTCTGATCTTTTCATCAAGAATGCTTGAAAGTTCTCTATATCATTGAATATCCATTTTTTCCCTGAAAGTTTATACTTGGTTTTGCTGGGTAGGTGATTCTTGGTTGTAATCCTAGCTCCTTTGCCCTCTGGAATATCATATTCTAAGCCCTCTGATACTTCAATGTAGAAGCTCCTAAATCTTGACTCTTGCTCCATGATTTTTGAATTGTTTCTTTCTAGTTACTTGCAATATTTTCTCCTTGACCTGGGAACTCTGGAATTTGGCCATAATATTCCTAGGAGTTTTCATTTTGAGATATCTTTCAGGAGGTGATCAATGGATTGTTTCAAATATTTTGCCTTCTGGTTCTAGAATATCAGGACAGCTTTCCTTGATAATTTCTTGAAAGATTATATGTAGGCTCTTTTTTGATCATGACTTTCAGGTAGTCCAATAATTTTTAGATTATCTCTCCTGGATCTATTTTCCAGGTCAGTTGTTTTTCCAATGAGATATTTCACATTGTCTTCTATTTTTTTCATTCTTTTGGTTTTGTTTTGTAATTTCTTGATTTCTCATAAAGTCATTAACTTCCATTTGCTCCATTCTAATTTTTAAGGAATTATTTTCTTCAGTGAGCTTTTGGACTTCCTTTTCCATTTGACCAATTTTGCTTTTTAAGGCATTCTTCTCCTCATCAGCTCTTTGGAATCCTTTTGCCATTTGGCTTAGTCTGTTTGTAAGGTGATATTTTCTTTAGTATTTTTTGTGTCTTTTTTTTAACCAAGCTATTGACTTATTTTTCATGATTTTCTTGCATCACTCTCATTTCTCTTCCCAATTTTTCCTCTACCTCTCTTACTTGATTTTCAAAATCATTTTTGTGCTCTTGCATGGCCTGAGATCAATTCATATTTTTCTTGGAGGCTTTGGATGAAGGAGCTTTGACTTAGCTTTCTTCTGAGTATCTGTTTTGATCTTCCTTGTCACCATAGTACCTTTCTATAGTCAGAGTTTTTTTTTTTCCCATTGTTTGCTCATTTCCCCAGACTATTAGTTTAGTTTTCAAAGTAGGGCTCTGCTTCCAGGGTGGAGGGTGTACTGTCCCAAGCTTCAGGGATTTTGTCCGGCTGTTTTCAGAGATACTTCTAGGGACCGGTTAGTTTTCTTTTTTTCCAAGGTCATATGATCTAAGGTGAGGTGTTTACTACTCTCCTGGCCTGTGATCTGGTCTGTGAGTTACCACAAGTGGTCTTCTCTGCCCTGGAACTGTGAGGTGTGTCCCCCCTCTGCTGTGGCTGCAAACTGTGCTATGCTAGTGTTCCTTTTCACCCTGAGACTGCTACCCAGGAACCAGATCCGAGTATGGGCAAAGCAACATAGCCTTCCCTTAGTGCTAGCAAAAAGACCCCTGTAATTTCCTTCTTGGCCACTTGTTTGACCCCCTTACCATCTGTGGGCTGAGAACTGCTGAAGCAGTCATTGCCATTGTCACTGCTGATTCAGTTGCTCTGAAGGCCCGCTCCTGGTTTTCTGGGGCTGGGGTTGTGCTGCGTGGCCTGCACTGGATTGTGCCCCATTCTCATACAGGTGATACAGACCTTTCCTGCTCACCTTCTAAATTGTCTTTGGCATCTGTGGGCCGAGAAGTCTGGAAACCACAATTTCTGTCATTGATTCAGTAGCCCCAAGGCTTGCTGGGATCCAGTCTGTGCTGGCATGGCCTATACTGGACTATGCTCCCCTCACCCTGGTGTAGCATACGTTTCATGCCAACCTTCCAAGTTGTCTTGGGCTAAGAATTTGTTTCACACTGTCTTTGGTGTATTCTGCTGCTCTAGAATTTATTTAGAGTCAATTTTTAAAGGTCTTTGGAGGGGTTGCAGGAGAGCTCGGGTGAGTCCCTGCCTTTACTCCACCCCATTAAAACTTTTAGATTAAAAGTCTTAATGTAAGACTTCTGGGACACCCTATATCAGGCCTGCACAACATACAGCCCCCAGGCTGCTTGCAGCCCACCAAAGGATTTCCAGTGGCCTGAGAAAAACGTAGGGTTGCCACTGTGCACTCTCCTGTTTGTCAATGACCCGTGGCAACCAACCACTGTCTGTCTGTCTCTAGTCTAACTTATCTGTGGCCCAAAGAAATTTACAAGTGGTGAAGGTCTGTCCTACATAAATGTCAGCCATGATTATTCCTGAGATAATAAGGGAGAAGATAGGTGACACTGTAGATAGAAGATGGCACTAGGAGTCAGAAGAGCCTCAGTTCAAGTCCAGCTTCAGAAGCTTATTAGCTCTGTGATCCTGTCCAAGTCACTTAAGTCAGTTTGCCTCAGTTTCCTCATCTGTAAAATGAGCTAGAGAAGGAAAAGCCAAACCACTCTAATATCTTTCCCAAGAAAACCCCAAATGGGGTCATGAAGAGTTGAATAGGACTAAATCAGCTGAATAACAACAAATGCATAAGGACTGATATTATGTATTCTGGAGACCTAAATTTCTCCTTTTGATTCCTTTCCCTTAACTCAATTCCCTTCATCTCTCACATGATTCCAGTGGCATAAACCCTCTGCGATCTTCTTCCTTACCAAAACCCATCCCAGAAAATTATACAATAGACTTATTTATATGGAAATATCAATGATCAATAAGTCAGTGAATTGGGGCAGTTAGGTGGCACAGTGGATAAAGCTGTGGCCTTGGAGTCAGGAGGACCTGAGTTCAAATTCAGCCTCAGACACATGACACCTACTAGCTGTGTGACCCTGGGCAAGTCATTTAACCCCAATTGCCTCACAAAAAAAAGTCAGTGAATTAGAATCATAAAGTCCTTGCTTCAATCCTGCTTCATACACTTTAATACCTGTGGGATGCTGGGGAACTCACTTAACTTCTCCATACCATACTTTAACACTGGAAGAAGTGTTCTTTGAGGCACTCAAGGAAATCTGAGCCAAAACTTTTTTCTCTGGGTCTCTCTTGCTCTCTGTTTCCATCTCTGTCCATTTTTCCCCCTGTCTTTGCCTCACTGTCTCACTTTATTCCTTTCTCTCTCTCTCTTTCTCTGTCTGTCTGTCTCTATTTCTCTCTCTTTCTCTCTCTCTAACCCTATCTCCTGTAATTTATATAGGATCATAGATTTAGAGCTGAAAGGAACCTAAGAAGAATTCTAATTTGACAGTTATTTTGAGATGAGGAAACTGAGGGAGGAGGGTGAGGAAGTGATTTTCCCAATATCCATAGAAATGGTATTTGACCTTAGCAATTTTGACTATATCTGCCTCCCTTTTTAAAATATAATGCTGTCTCAATATATTTCCATGTGATTTCAAGTAGTAAGGGTCTATACTATCACATTCTGTATCCATTCTGGGCCAGGGACTAGGTCTCAAAGTTCCTTGGCTCCTTCTTGGTACTTAGCATAGTGACTTACATTAGTTGGTGGCAGTAGAGGGTATCCATTAAATATTTGTTGATTAAACTATTGCTTAGTGAGTTGGCATGGGGACATTTTAAGAGAGGAAAGGCCATCAACCTAACACATTTAAAATCATATCATATAGGTATGTATATATTTTTTCAGGCTGATCCCGTCTATCTAATCCTACTCATCAAATAAATTCACCAATAATTTCCCATTCTCTATAGAAAAGTGCATTTCTGTTAGAAATTTTGCTCCCACTTATTAGTGGGAAGCTCAAGGTATGAAAAACAGAAATGATTTTGCATGTCAGAAGGGTTAAAGAACATTTCTCCTAAAGGGTGTATTATTTTATTTTACTCAATGGTTTATCAGTGGATGTATTCAAAGTCAATACTTAGTTCAACTTTTCCCAACTGCTCCAAGTATGTTGTCTATACATCATTTATACTCCCAATAGTCTGTGGGGTTAAGCAGTATACAAGTTTTCATGAACACTTCTCTGAAAAAGGTGCCTCAATGCTGCACTCACAGTAATCATTTCCGATTATTAGCCTTCTTATATAGCAGCTGGTGTTTTTATGATTGTATAATATTTCAGTCTTCTTTTGTAATAAAGAAGCTGAAGATCCTTCTCATTTCCTACTAGTGAATGAGTGTAATAAAGGTGCCATTTAGCAAACAGGATCCCTCCTACTTAATGAAAGATGCCATGTCGAGAACGAGAGAACCAGAGTGAAATTTGCAGAGAGAGAGAGAGAGAGAGAGAGAGAGAGAGAGAGAGAGAGAGAGAAACAGAGAGGCAGAGAAACAGAGAGACAGAGAGACAGAGAGATTGGAGAATGGTATTGCCTCAGTAATTCTTTGATTATTCTGCAATGTTCCAAGAATATTGATATCATTTTACCTCACCTTCTAGGTTTCTTTCTTAATATCTCACAGGAGTTGGTCTTCTAGCTGAACTCCACCCCAGTGTGAACAAGATCCTATTGTGAAACCAATAATTTGTTGGGAAGCAAGACAAATGCTCTGCATGGAGCCCTAATTGGAAAGCATCAGAAGCAACTCTGATGCCTATTTAGCTCACAGCTTCCACTTTGGAGATTTGAGAGAAGTCACCTCCAAATCACTTTGCATGACCATGAATATAGACACAAGCCTATTTGCCCTGTGTGTGAAGGAAAATCAATAGGACTCAAGAATACCCTCTCCCAAACTACAGTAACAACAAAAGCCCAATAATAGCTAGGAATGGAAAGAAAGTGCATACACTAAAACCACCTCTTTGTATGCTTTCATTTACAATTCATGAGAATCTAGGGCTTATGTGCTCTGTCTCATAAAGCAATATATGATGGACCCGAGATGTGAATTAAGACTTCAGTTTTTAGACATAGTTAATGTGGGAATTTGTTTTGATTGATTATATGTATTTGTTACAAGACTTTTTTTTTCTTTTTAGTTGAGGATTAGAGAGTGTGACAGAGAGAGAAAGGAAAAGGGAGAATAGGGACACCATTTTTTTTGATTCAGATAACAGAAGACTGGCCAGAAAGAAGTACAGACAAGTGGGGCACATTTAAAAGTTACATGTTGAATTTATTTTATGTCTTAAAATGAAAGCAAGATATAGGTAATAGATGTCATTTCACACACACTCTCCTTTTTTCTCTTCTAGGTTTATGAAAATATCTATTTTATTTAGTGTTTCTTAAGTTCAACATCTAAAAAGACTTGAAAAAATGTAGATTTTTTTTTAGGCAATTGGGGTTAAGTGACTTGCCCAGGGTCACACAGCTAGTAAGTGTCAAGTGTTTGGTCTGAGGCCAGATTTGAACTCAGGTCCTCCTGACTTAAGTGTCAGTGCTCTATCTACTGTGCCACCTAGCTGCCCCTAGAATTTTTTTGCTCAGCAATTAATAACTAATTAATGGGATAATAGAAAATCACTGGAATTATAGTCAGAAGCTTTAAGTCATCTCTTCCACTAACTGGTGATTTTGGTCATATTCCTTAATCTTTTGAGGCGACCTCAATTTTCTCTTATATTAAATGGATTGGTTTAAACCCATTCTATGCCATTCTGTGCCATTGTGCCATTCTATGATTCTAGAAGAATGTCTAAGCTATACAAGTGAACAAACCTGTCTATAAAAAGGTATAAATTAATAATTTATATTTCTTTATTAAACAGGTGCTATTTGGAGATGCCACATATATGCAATATTTCATTTAGCCTAACGTGTTACTGTATGGATATGGAAGTCAATACAACAGAGATCTTGAAAAGTGTTATGTAATTTGTAATTTTTAGTAATGTGGAGAGGGCTTTCCCCACTAATCCAAGTTTTTGATGTTTTATAATACTCTACATGCCCTATGGTTAGTCCCTCGTGGGTTATATTTGTATGAAATGGTAGCCACTTCAGGGTTATGTTCTTCAATGGCAGTCCCCTTACCAGTGAAATCATAAATCTATTAAGCAACTATATTATACATAAATGAAATTAAGACCCTCTCTCTCATTCTTAGTTTCCTCACCTATAAAATAAGGGGATTGAACAAGATAGCCTTTGGAGTTCAAGTCTGTGATCCCGTAATCCTATGTGATCCTGTGATTTGGAGGTGACTTCTCTCAAATCTCCAAAGTGGAAGCTGTGAGCTAAATAGGCATCACAGTTGCTTCTGATGCTTTCCAATTAGGGGCTCCTATCTAAGCCTTCATGGTACTTAAGATTTGGTAGAGAAATTTAGAGTAGTGAGTAAAGAAATCTGGGCTTGATATCTTACTTAGATTGACTAGGCTTAGGAAAGTAATGGAAGAAACATTAATAATGCAGATTAAACTTAAATGTATATCATTATAGATCTTCCACCCCCAGGGAGATGGTTGTTAAACATTTACCCACACACTACTGACCCAGAGCATACTTTCTCTGGAGCTAATTCAACCAAGAAATTTGACTAAAATAAGTGAATATGAAAATATAGATTGACTCAGAAATGTGGAACTAGAAGAGACTCTGACCATCATCTAGTTCAAGCCTCCCATTTTGCAGGTGAGAAAACTGAAGGACAGAGAGAAATCAAGTAATTATTTGAATGGCTCTGCAACACCAGTTGGAGAAGTAAAACTATCTTCAGCCAAAAAAAAAATACTTCTGAGATTTTCTAATCTGAAACAAAGTTAGTTCAAATTGAAAAAAAATTGTTTTTATGGTTGTGCATTTAGTTTTTGAACTAAAACAAATTTATATATATACATATACATATATATACATATATATTATATATATAGAGAGAGAGAGAAAGAGAGAGAGAGAACACATTCTGAGTCATAAGTGCAGCATTAGTAGAAGATGGATAACAACAGAAATAGATGATAATGTATGAGCATGTCTAAACATGTCACTTAGCCCTTATGAGTCTTGGCTTCCTCATTTACAAAATGAGAAGGTTGGAATAGGTTTGCCATTTCTAACATCCTAAGTTTTAACAAATAAACATTTACTAATCATTAGCTGAATGGTGCAGTAGATAGATGGTGCAGTCAGGAAGACTCAACTTCCTGAGTTCAAATCTGGCCTCAGACACTTACTAGCTGTGTCACCCTGGGCAAGTCACCTAACAACCCTGTTTCCTTCAGTTCCTCATCTGTAAAATGAGCTGGAGAAGGAAATGGCAAACCACTCCAAGTATCTTTGCAAAGAAAATGACAAATTGGGTCGTGAAGAATCAGACATGACTGAAATGACTGAACAATTACAAGTTATGAGCACCTTTGTAAGTGCTAGGGGAGGTACAACATTCTGCTTACAGCATGTGCCCTCTTGTGATTATTGTCTATTGGTGATGAGGTGGACGTCAATATAAACAGCAATCATTCATACCAACAGATAAGTGGAGAAGAGAGGGACAAGGTAAGTTCTTTGTGAGGTCCAGAAAAAAAAGGTAAAGTTCTATATTGGCCAGATAGAATTAAGAAAGACTTCCTGTAAGAGGGGATATTTTAGATGGATGAGTAAAAATGTAACAGATGGGGGGTAATAGCATGTTCCAGGCACAGGGATCAGCATGAGTGAAAGCATGCAATAGCTCAGTGCAGAAAGTATACAATGACTGTAGAAGAGCAAGTAGTCTAATGTGACTGGAGCATAGATTGCATTAGAGAAAGGCATATGAAAGAAATCTGACAGAGCAAGGTGGTGCCAGCTGATTCTATGTGTGATAAATTACATTTATGAAGCTTAATTTCACCATGACAAATAAAGTCTGGACCCAGAGAAAAAATGTCACATTTATGGAATGAATGGGCACTGTTCCAATGTTCCAGTGCTTGAAAAGGAGCTAATAAATAGATCAGAGAATTACAAGCTGACTTTATTTTATTAAAAGCTGTTATCTCTGATGCCAGGGAAAGGGTTTGGGGGTTAGGGAGGGACAGCTTTAATTAAAGGACAGCCAAAGAAATAAATATCTGTTATTCAGTCATTTTTGTCTTGTCCAACTCTTTGTCATCTCATTTGTGGTTTTCTTGATGTGTGTGTGTATGTTTGTGTGTGTATGATTAAAGGAATATCATCTCTGGCCAAATGGAATGTGTATTCATTAAAAGCATTTGATAACCCACATTCAAATGCCTAGAATAGAGGTTTCACTAGGTCAGTGTCTTATTGGCATTTTAATTGAATAATTGGTCTAAATTGTAAACTGGGAATTGAAATGATAATCTTATTTAAACAGAATAACTGAGGTCACTGATGATTTTTAATTAAATTGTTAATTGAATTTTCTTTAATTCTTTGGATGATTGATTACAGTTCATTTGATTGCTAAGGTTGTTCATTGCAGTTATCACCTGCTTCCAAATATTGCATTTCACAAGCTTGCCATTTCTTTATATTTACCATTATCATTACTGACTTTTTTTTTATGATACCGAACAGCTGTATTGGACTAGTCATGCCAAAGGTCTGCTACAGTTAAGCCAGGTACATATCTTGGTAGCAGATCTAGTTTCTGATTACCTTTAGAATGACTGTGATATATTTTAATTTTACTATTAACATATTTTTCTCAAACATGAAATGGAAGTTACATTTCTGACTAAACAGTAAGTATAAAAGAGCTCATTTTTGTGACCAGTAATGTCATAAAACCAAAAATAGAGCAACTATAAATCTCTTTAATCATTTAAAAATATAAAATTGTGGACCCAATTTCCGTTAAATGGGCATAAATGAAATTTCTACATATGTTATACAGCATACTAAAGTGTTCAGAGCATACGAATGTACTACTCTATTGAGTCACAAATGTGCCCTAAAATTAATATGTTGATAATCATAATCTTGCTTGTTTTTTTTTTATAGTTTTAAATGACTTGGAGAAATTACTTAACTAGTTAAAGTTTCTTTTTAAAAATGGTAAAATTACCCAACAATGCCTTATTTTTCCCCCATGCAGTCAGGTCCTCCATAACAAAGGTATTCAAAATGATTCCATTAATGTAGGAAATATGCTATTCAAAACTCTCTAAAGTTTTGTACCATTGACATTAGATTAGACACTCATGCATTAATGAAGTTTGAGTTAGATGAGCAGAGGCACAGAGAAAGGAGTTAGAAATTTAGGACATATATAGGATATAAACTCTTAAGAGTTATATAGAAAAAGTCCATAGTGAATCTTATTTAATAAATAATTAATAATTATATATACCAATTATTGGCCTGTAAATACATACTAAAAAGTCATATTGCACTGATGAAACCTAACTTCAACATCACTTAATTCAATGCATTCATTTTGTTGGTTTTTGTTGTTCATTTTATAGATGGAAAAAATCAAGACTCAGAGGGGTATGGTTATGGACTTAAGGTCGTGATATTAGTGACCAGTTATGGAAGCTTGCCATATTCTTAGTCCAATATTCTTTCACTATACCATGCTGTCTCATGATTCTAAATATTTGAAAATAAGTAGTCTTGAATACTTTAAACATTTGTTTTATAATAATTTCATCCTATTTAAATAGCGGAGGCACACTATTTTTACGGATAACATAAAAATAAACTTAAGGTCAAGCCTAATCACAATGAACAATTAAATAAGAATCCACATAAATAAAGCCTTATTTATGAAATTCTTAGTGTAAAAGTATTGAAGGGCTACAAAATATGTATTCATAAAAGTTGAGTGCATTCAATCAGGAAATGCTTCCTGATGGGAAGGCAAAAATTCTAATGTGATCTTTGTTGTTGTTGAGTCATTTCAGTTCTATTCAACTATCTGTGACCACATTTGGGGTTTCCTTGGCAAAAATACTGGAGCAGCTTGCCATTTCCTTCTGCAGCTTATTTTACAGATAAGGAAACTGAGGCAAGCAGGGTTAAGTGACTTGTCCAGGGTCACATAGCTAATAATTGTCTGAAGCCTGACTTGAACTCTAAAAGATGAGTGTTCCTGATTTCAAACCCAGTGCTTTATCTACTGTTCCATCTAGATGAACCATTTTGATCTTAGATCACATAAAAAGGTAAAGTGCTGCAATATGTAGGATCAATGCTCTGCTATGGTCAATATCCTTCCAATAACCCTAGAGTCTCATGCTCTGTTTTGAATGCCACCTTTACAACTTTTGTTTGTGTTGGCCACCACATTTTAGGAAGGCCATTTATAAGAAAAAGAGAATCCATGAGAAAACAACTGTGATGGGGAAGGGATTCAGGATCATCTCATATCATCAGTTGAAGAAGCTAGGGACATTTTGCCTGGAGAAGAGAGGATATGTATGGATGAGAGACAGAGGAATGATAGCTGTCTTTCAATATTTGAAGAACTGTCACATGGAAGATGGATTAGACCTGGTCAGTTTGTTCCCAGAGAAGAAAAGCACACATAATGGCTAAAGTTTCAGAGATGGATATTTCAGTTTGATGGAAAAAACAAAACAAAACAAAACAAAAAAACAACAACAACAACAACAAAATCAAGCTCCCAAAGCCTCGAAATAGACTTATCAAAAAATGGAATAGTCTTCCTCAGGAGGAAGGGGATTGCTTCTCATGGAGGTCTATAAGGAAAAGTTGGATGCCTGGGGGCAGCTAGGTGGCGCAGTGGATAGAGCACTGGCCCTGAAGTCAGGAGGACTTGAGTTCAAATCTAGCCTCAGACCAAACACTTGACACTTACTAGCTGAGTGACCCTGGGCAAGTCACTTAACCCCAGCTCCCTCAAAAAACAAAAACAAAACAAACAAACAAACAAAAACTTGGATGCCAATTGTCATGTATATTGTAGAATGGATGCTTACTCATAGATACAGGGTAAATTTAATTGCCTCTGAGGTTCCTTCCAACTCTAGCATTCTGTTTCTTTGATTTTGTGTTCACTGAAGGGATGATGTCTTAAAACTGGTTTGGTTTTGTTGGTTCATTTTATTTTCCAGAAAGAGGAAGTCAAGGGTTTTTAGAAGATGTGCTACATAGAGAGTATCATTTGCAGAGGCAAGGAAATAAAAGCAAATCAAACTGGATTCTGAGAAAATCAAATCTGTTTGCTGATCTGAGAAAAGAACTTGATGAAATGGGAGGAAGGTAACTCAGCTAATTGGTCTTATTTAGGTATATTTGGAGTCACATCCTATTTGGACACCAAAACATTTTTATTGTTCTATGTGGTAACAAAAATATGAATCATTAAGAAAATATTTTAAAAAATAGGGAGCCATATTACTTTATCACACAATGGTCCTTGTATACAGATGGTATAGTGGGAGATATGCTGTATTTGGAATCAGAGAACATGAGTTTGAGCCCTAGTTATATCACATAGTAGCTATGTGACCTTTGCTGAATACACTTATCTTATCTGGGCCTCAGTTTCTGAATTTGTAAAATGAAACGGTTGTACTCTATAACCTCTAATATTCCATCTATCTCTAAATCTATGATCCTATGGTTCTATGATATATATATGTATATATATATATATATATATATATATATTTAGTGAAACATTTTGTCTTGCTCAGGAAATGATAATACAAAAGATATAGTTGCTGTGGGACTTCTTTGTCCCCTGATGATAAGACTACCACATTAACAGAGAGCAGATAGATATCCTTGTCCATCACCAGGAGCCCATTATAAGGTTGATTGGGCCTGCCCTAATAAATGAAGTCTAGCACTACTATTTGATCTTATCTCTAGTTATTTGAATAGTGTAGTATTCTGTGGTCATACAAGACCCTTCTCACCTGAAAAAAAGAATATGTTTCATGCTTTCACTCCATCTCTTTTCAATAGGAAGCTAAAAGCTCAAACTAGTCCCAGTGCTCAAAATTAAAAATTGATTCAATTCAATTCAATGAATATTTTATTAAATATTTATTATATGACAGCCACTGGGCTATGTATTAGGGATAATGATGATGAAATAATCAGTTCCTGATTTCAAGCGGCTTATCTTCTATTGAAGGAAAAGAATGTGCATTTTTAAAAGTAAATGTAAGTTAGGAACAAAGAACTGACTTTTAATATCCTTGCTAAAGGAAACTCTTATATGAAAAATATTCCCTCTACCAATGTAAACCAACCCTCTCAAACTTACAGTCCTAGAGAGTTACATTTGACACAGAGAGTTTAAGTGATTTTTTGAGGTCCACATAGCCACTGTATGTCAAAGATGGGACTTTTAAATTCAGGTCTTTCTAACTTCAAGACCACCTTGAAGTGACCACCATATTTATGGCCACCATATATATGCTTTATGCCATATTACTTTTTCATAGTCAAATACAAAATATATACAAAGTAATTTGGGGCAGGGGTTGGGGGGAATGAAGACTAAATAACAAGAGAAGTCTATTAACATTAGACCAGAGGTTCCAGGAGGTACAATGGTAAATGTTTTTAGTTAAAAATATTACTCACTGCTTATATCATAAGTCCTAGAAAAGTAAGCCCTGGTCAATGAGAAGTCCATATGGGATACCAGTGGATGATTTCAAAACACAGAAAGGATACTTAACTACCATTACATCCTGCCTAAGGTGACTCTGTCTTCAGACTGTGGGAAGAACCATTTTTGCCAACTTACACACTCCAAGAAGTACTGTGACAAAACATTCATTTTTAGAAAATTAAATTCAATGTTGTCATCCTTATTTTTTACAACACAAATGTCCCAATTCACAAATCTCATATGCTTCCCTCCTTTTCACCTCCTACATCCCTATAATAATGACTGCTCTTTTTGCTTCTTCATTCAATCTTTCCATTGCACAGTCTCTGAAGCTCTTGCCATCTGGAATAGTCTTCCTAGATCTTTCTGCCTCATCAACCTCCTATTTCTTTTCAAATTCCATCATAAAAGTGATTTTCTCTCTCCCATTTTGGCATCTTCATTTCTCTCTCCTTTAGTTAGTCTCATGGTTACATGACTGAAATTATTTACCATATAATCTTGTTACACTGCTGCTTTTTGTGACCCACACAAGAAGGAGATGTGTCATCTAACTGTATATCATTTTTCTCCATGATACATTTTGGGTCATAGAACATGTCAAGAATGTGGTATATCATGTAGTAATGTACCACACAGAAATTTATGAGACTACTTTTTTTCCTATTTGGTTGTACTCGTGAAAATATGAATTCCTCGTACATAAAATCATCTTTCTCAATGTAGTGAAGCATGTGATCATGAATAGAGAATTACTTTCTAGCAGCATATTGGGCACAAGCTTCTTTTATCTCTACTACTTTCTGAATAAGTTTGGTGTTAATATTGACCTTGCAATAAAAGTTTCATTGGAGAAGGTGTCATTAAAGCAAGCAATGTTAATTTTATAAGTGATTCAACAGTTCTATATCAAATATCAGCACTTTCTTCCTATCCTTTACCAATTTTTATGTAATAACTATTTATCATATTTATCATTTCCCATGGATAGAACACCAGGCCATGTGCTGGAGGAAATACAATGAGTAACTAAAAAATGATCTCTACTTTAAATGAGTTTACAATGCAGTGTAATAAATAGGACACACACATGAGTAGCTTCATATACACATGCACCCCCCCACACATATGTATATTTAATATATATATAGATATATGCACCATACATATGTATGTAATATATACATAATATATTAAATATACATATATACATATGTGTGTGTGTGTGTGTGTGTGTGTGTGTGTATATATATATATATATATATATATATATATATATATATATATATATACTCCTACACTTGAGGAGCTTCCATTCTCCTGAGGAATAGATATTATGGAAGAGATGGGATTTTAGGATAGTCTTAAAAGAAGGCTAGGTAGGATTGCAATAGGTTAGGAGTGGTGGTAGGACAGTCCAGGTATAGGGAATAGTATGAGCAAAGACATGGTGAAAACACAGCTATACAAGAATAAAAATCATAGGATTTAAATCTAAAATGAAGAAACAAGCTTCAAAAGGTAAAGTGACATCTCAATTCAGTAAGGCAGTAAAAGTAGTAGAGCTAGGGATCAAATATAGATCCTATGACCTCAAATCCATTGCTCTTTTTACTACCCCAGAGAGCAAATTACCCAGTTTAGTAGGAATATCCAGCACATGTTCATGAGAATAATATTCACTAAGTGCCCAAACAGTCAGGCTTCACTACTTTATATAGAATTTTGTCATTTCAACTAAATGTCTAGCCAAAAATTTGTATGACTCTAATTCAGGCCTGCACAACCTGCTCCCCTTGGACCACTCACAGCCCTCGGGCCACTTACCAAAGGATTTCAGGTAGTCTAAAGAAAAATGCAGAGGGAAACCTCCTTTGTATGTAGAAGACATCCTATCAGGATGCCTGTATGCCACCTCTTGAATTAGAAAAACACATATTAACTTTATCTATGTTCTGTTTTATTTTTGCTTATTTTGTTAAATATTTCCCAATTACGTTTTAATTTGATTCAGTTAGACTGGGGAGTGTTGCAGGTCCCACATGGCCCTCAGCCTCATACCCACTCTAGGCAAACCACTAAGACTATCAGTTGCAAAGAATGCA
This sequence comes from Vombatus ursinus, assembly GCF_900497805.2. NCBI lineage: Eukaryota > Metazoa > Chordata > Mammalia > Diprotodontia > Vombatidae > Vombatus > Vombatus ursinus. The sequence continues at coordinate 47,431,998 of NW_020954599.1, forward strand.
CTTAATTTAATAGGTAGAAGTAGTTTCCTAACCAGGGAATTCCCAGTGTCAATAAAACTACAGTTCTAGTCCCTTACCATTCTCCAATTTCTCTTTATATAATACTCACTTATTACTACTAGTTTCATTCAATGATCTGGATGAATTTCCATTCCTTTTGGTTCCACCTGTTTTCCCCCTCTGGTCTAGAATTTGCTAAATATTCTTGTAATTCTTCCAGAAATGTGTTCAATAATGTGGTTGCTTGGCTAAACTCAGCACATTAGATAGTAGTCAAATAGAAAACACTGCATCTTTTGGAGCCAAAGTTGGCCCTGGAGGTAATGGAATTGGAAGGGCTCTCTAAGCATTTGTCAGCTCAAGTTGTTTATGTTTGAAAAAATCCCCACAGCAAAGGAATGTCATGGACTCATAGATTTTTAATCTCCTCTGCTTATATCATTGTATTAAACTTCACCCTGCATCAGTCCATAGTGATCCTATTGTTTGCATCCCTATAGCTGATGCATCTTCTCCTTTTCTGGAGGGGGATTTTGTAAGCTTTTGCTTAACCCCCATCCATCAGGAAAAAAAAAAAGAAAGAAAGGTAAGTTTGGTCTTAAACATTGTGCTCTAAGGGAGGAGTCAAGATGGCAGAGTAAAAGCAGTGACTTCCTTGAGGTCTCCCCTAAATCCCTCCAAATATCTATAAAAAAAATGACTCTAAACAAATTCTAGATCAGCAGAATTCACAAAAAGACAGACTGAAACAAATTTTCAGCCCAAGACAAACTGGATAGCTGCTGGGCAAGGTCTGTTGCGCTGGGCTAGGAGAGTAGCACAGTTCAACATGGGCCACACAAACAAAGATGGGGCCTGAGAGAACCTGGAGCAGGCCTCAGGGGACTGAATCACAGGGAGCAGTGGCAGTTTCTGGACTTATTAACCCACAAATGCCAAAGACAACTTAGAAGGTCAGTAGGAAAGGTCTGTTGGACCTGGGTGAGAGAAGAGCACAGTTGTGCTCCAGTCCTGGGGCAGCCTGAGGGCAGTGGATGTTTCTGGAGCTCTCTAGCCAAAAACGGTGGGGGGAACAAGGTACTGATCAGAGGGTGATTGCAGGGATATCTTTGCTGGTGCTGAGGCAGTATTCTCTTGCTTTTCCCCTGCTTGGATCTGGGACACAGTCCTGGATGGTGGTCCTGGTGCAAGGAAGAGTGCTGGTATAGTGAAGCCCATGGCAGTAATGGAGTAGGAATTCTCCTCACAATTCCAAAACAGAAAAGAATCTTTATGGTCACTCATAGACCAGAGCCAAGGCCAGGAAAGGAGTAAACACCTCGCCCCTTATCATACCACCTTGGAGGAACTGAAAATCTACAGGTCCCTAGAAGTGTCTCTGAAAACAGCTGCACAAAACCCCTGAAGCTTGGGACAGTCCCTTCTCCATACTGGAAGCAGACTCCTACCTTAACAAAGAGTTGATAACTCAAGTAATTGGCTGGGAAAATGAGCAAGCAGCACAAAAAGAGTCAGACCATAGAATCTTTCTTTGGTAATAAAGAAGATCAAAACATACAACAGGAAGCAGACAACACAGTCAAAGCTCCTATATCCAAAGCCTCCAAGAAAAACATGAATTGGTCCCAGACCATGGAAGAGTTCAAAAAAGAGTTTGAGAAATGAGTAAGAGAAGTAGAGGAAAAACTGAGAGAGATGCAAGAAAATCATGAAAAAACAGGTCAACAGCTTGCTAAAGGAGACCCAAAAAAATACTGAAGAAAATAATACCTTAAAAAATAGCCTAACCCAAATGGCAAAAGAGATCCAAAAAACCAATGAGGAGAAGAATGCCTTCAAAAGCAGAATTGGCCAAATGGAAAAGGAAGTCCAAAAGCTCACTGAAGAAAATAATTCCTTAAAAATTAGAAGGGAGCAAATGGAAACTAATGACTTTATGAGAAATCAAGAAATTATAAAACAAACCAAAAGAATGAAAAAAATAGAAGACAATGTGAAATATCTCATTGGAAAAACAACTCACCTGGAAAATAGATCCAGGAGAGATAATTGAAAAATTATTAGGCTATCTGAAAGTAATTATCAAAAAAAGAACATAGACATCATTTTTTCCAGAAATTATCAAGGAAAACTGCCCTGATATTCTAGAACCAGAGAGTAAAATATAAGTTAAAAGAATCCACTGATCATCTCCAGAAAGAGATCCCCAAAGGAAAACTCTTAGGAATATCATAGCTAAATTCCAGAGTTCCCAGGTCAAGGAGAAAATATTGCAAGCAACCAGAAAGAAACAATTCAAGTATTATGGACACACAATCAGGATAGAACAAGATTTAGCAGCTTCTACATTAAGGAATTGGAGAGTTTGGAATATGATATACCAGAGGCCAAAGGAGATAGGATTACAACCAAGGATCACCTACCCAGCAAAACTGAGTATAATCCTTCAGGGGAAAAAAATTGATATTTAGTAAAATAGAGGACTTTCAAGCACTCTTGATGAAAAGAAATACAAGACTCAAGAGACTCATGAAAAGGTAAGCAGGACAGAGAAATCATAATGGACTTATTAAAATTGAATTGTTTAAATTCCTATATGGAAAGATGATATTTGTAACTCATGAGACCTTTCTCAGTATTAGAGTAGTTGGAAGGAAATATATATAGACAGAGAGCACAGGGGGAGTTGAAGATGAAGGGATGATATCTAAAAAAATAAAATTAAGGGGTGGGAGAGGATTGTACTGGGAGAACAAGAAAGGGAGAGGTAGAATGGGGTAAACTATCTCACATAAAAGAGGGAAGTAAAAAATTTTACCATGGAGGGCAAGAGAGGGAAGGTGAGAAGGAATGAATGAATCTTACTCTCATTGGATTTGGCTTAAGGAGGGAATAATATGTACACTATTGGGTATAGAAATCTATTCTTACCATAAAGGAAAATGAGGGGAAGGTGATAAGAAGGGGAGTGATAGAAGGTAGGGCAGATTGGGGAAGGGGGTAATCAGAAGCAAACACTTTTGAGGAGGGACAGGGTCAAAGGAGAGTATAGAATAAATGGAGGTGGGATAGGATGAAAGGAAATATAGTTAGTTTTTCACAACATGGCTATTATGGAAGTGTTTTGCATGACTACACATGTATAACCTGTATCGAGCTGCTTGCCTTCTCAATGAGGGTGGGTGGGCAGGGAGGAAGGAATAGAATTTGGAACCCAAAGTTCTAAAAACAAATGTTAAAAATTGTTTTTACATACAACTGGGAAATAAGATATACAGGCAACAGGGTATAGAAATCTATCCTGCCCTAAAGGAAAATAGAAGGGGAAGGGGATAAGAGAAGGCGGAGGTGATAGAAAGGTGTGTAGATTAGGGGAAGGGGTATTCAGAATGCATGCCATCTTGGGGTGAGGAGAGGGGAGAGATGGAGAGAAAATTTACAACTCAAAATCTTGTGGAAGCAAATGTTTAAAAGTAAAAATAAATAAAATAATTTAAAAAATGCATAAAATAAAATGAACAAAATTCCAAAAGAAAAAAAAATTGTTCCCAGGCTAAACATTAATTTTGATAGTTGCTTGCAATTAGGAAAGAGGAGGTATGAATGGACACCAAGCCATAAATAACTATACCAGGAGGGTGGTAAGCATTTAAGTCAGGAACTTAAAAGATGCTACCAATAATTGCCTAATTAGTCCTACCTTGTTTGTTCTGCAAGTGCTTCCACCACAAACAAGGATCCAATACACCCTTGACAGAGTTTATTGCCTCATGTTCTGATCATCTTTGATTATTTCAATGATAAGACCACAGATTTGCCCACAAATAAATCATTGAAAGAATTATATCCACTTCTTCAAATAAAATAATGTAATTGTGCTTTATACTTTGAAGCACTATATAAAGGTCAGCTTTCTTCACCATGATGAGGGGCAGCATGGCATAGGTGGCAAACTTGGAAAAAGAAAGATCTGAGTTCAAATTCTGCCTCTGATACTTCTAAGCCATGTGATTCTGGGCACTATCTCTGAGATTCAGTTTCTCTGCAGTTATTTCTATTCTCCTGTGTTATCATACCATCTTACCTACCTCAGTTGAAACACAAAAGTTAATGATAACCTTCTTAAGGCATAGGTCTGATGTAGAAAACCACAGCCTAGCAACTAAAGCCCTCCACATTCCAGCTTCAATTGCCCTTGCAGCCTTATTTCATGTTACTGCCCATGTCCCTAGCTTCATAACACCTCCATCCTACCCAAATGGGATCATTGATTATACTCTAAATTCAACATATCATCAATCATGTCTTTGCATTCAAATAGGTCATTCAGCATGCTCAGAATTTTACCACTCTCCTCCTCATTCTAGCCATTCAGATTCCTTCTTTGATCTTAATTACCACAGTTGTAACTATGATCTCACTCCTCAAAATTTCCTCAAGTGTTTTGATATGATCTCTAATTTTTTCCATGCCCCTATCCTGCCCCAATTCCAGCAGAATATAAGCACTTTAAAGGCAATTGTTGTGTCATGTTTTATCTTTATATTATCAGCATTTAGTACGAAGTCTTCATTGGACTTAATAGGTTCTAAATAAATAGATGTTGTTGAAGAAAAATTAACTACTCCTGAGCAGCAAATAGATCTGGATCACATCTTGGTCAGTCATTAAACATCTCTGGGCTTCAGTTTCCTCTTCTGTAAAAGGAGAGAGTTGGACTACATGGCTCCTGAGGATACTTTCAGCATAATCCTATGATGTTCATCATAACTACCATCACCATCACCATTGTTGTATGCTAAAGTCTGAATACCAGAGTCTCTGAATACACCATTAAGTCAAATCAAGTCAACAAACATTTATTAAGCATTTTCTATGTGTCAGGCACTTTGTTACTCTGATAAACGCTGGGAATACAAATGAAATGAAATAAAGGTAGTCCTTGCCCTCAAGGAACTTACATTCCAGTAGAGAAAGATAACACATAAAAGTATGCTGAAAAGTGATGTGTGCGTGTGTGTGTGTGTGTGTGTGTGTGTGTGTGTGTGTGTTTTTGCGTATGTCTGTGTGTGGATGTGTAAGTGGGGTAGAAGGTACTCGTGTGAAGGCATGATGGAAAAGAATGTTTGGAGAGGCAGAGGAAGAGCTGAGAGGAATGAAAAAGTGAATATGGTTGGTCTGAGAACTTCCTTTAAATGAAGTTTCTGAGTGGAACTGACTAATAAGTGGGGGGCAGGGACAGAGGTGCAGGAGGAACTTCCCCTCTGAACATCACAAAAGAAACAGTTCTTCTAGTGTGAGAAATCTTCAGGGAGATGGTGGAGGAAAAAGTCTTGTGAGTCAGGTATGGATCCTGGCACCAGTGAGATTGGTCAGCATCTGTACTATTGTCTTCTACTCCAATGGGAGACCCAAGTGGCTTTTAGGCAAAGAGAAGTATTTATTTACAAGAGTAAATTAAACTAGCACTTAATTTCAAACACTGTTGCTTGTATTTGGCAATCTTGACATTTTGTGGGTCAGAAGTAAGCAAGGGAAATGGAAACAAAATGTATGAGCCATAAAACGCTGCGGGGGGGGGGTGTAGAAAGAGAAAGAGAGATGCTGGGTCTGTAGAAGGTACCACTGCCAGAAACATATGTAATCATTTGAGTTTTGAATTCATCTTTCAAAAGGGAAATAAAATGAAAGCAACCAACTGTAAAAACTTAAAGAAGTTATCTGACACAGAAAATTGGATTAAAGATCGAGTGAGGATTATTTGGGTAACAGTGACAGGTTTAGAATGTGTGAATGATGAAAGAGGAAAGAATGAAGGATGCCCTTGGTGAAAGTCCAGAAAACATTTAAAAAGTATAGATTTTCTTTTTCCATTTTGTTCAGATCTATGATTTAATTGGTATAAGAAATTCCTAGAGAGGAAATCTCTACTAATTAATCAATCAACAAACATTTATTAAGCAGTAACTATGTAAAAGGCCCTGTGGTAAGCACAGGGGTGCAAAAACAAAATGAAAGTTCCTTTTCTCAAGAAGCATACATTCTAAGGAAGGAAACAGCATGTTAGTATATAGATATAAACATAATTAATACAAAGTATTTTGCTGAGGGATCACTGCATCTGCTCTATAAGAGAACTGCCTGTTGTATTAAAAGTTCAAATGACTTAGCTAGAGCCAAGACTTGAAAAGATAACTTCCGGATTCCAAGGCTCCTGTAAGTCCCCTTCACCACATTGCTGTTACACATAAAGGTGATGAAGATAATGAAAACGAAGTTTCAGATGTTGATGCTAAAATTTGGAATGGGTCTTGGCGCAAGCTGAAGTGTTTATGAAAGAAGAAATTCAATTAAGGCAGATGTTTTAATTGTACTTTGAAGTCTATGGAAAATAGTTCAGTATCATGTTCCTGACACTGGTTCTTATGATAATTCTAACAGAGTTGAAAACAGATATGTGTAAATTGTTTTACACAGTGCCCATAATACAGGGACCTTCAGTAAATGATTTTGACAATAATTTAATGTTTTCAAAAACTCCATTGTGTTTATATGAAAGTAATTATGCAAATAAGGATTAAAATCTACAAATAACCAATGCCCCAGTGTCTTCTAAACCTTTGAGCTCTTCCCCATGGGATTTAATCAAAGGATCTTACCCCCCAAAAGTCATTGTGCTCTTTCACTCATATATAGCTCTCCTGTGCCTGGAACTGATTCTGGAAAAATTCCAAATATGCTTGTGTCTTGGTTTCCACATATGATGGTAACCAGTCTCCAATGCTTGTACAGATACTCAATGTAGCAAATGCATACTAAGTATACGGTAAACTTTATTTCATCCTACAGAAAATGCAGAATATTAAATGGACTACCAGCAAGTGATAAACAGATAAAGGAAATGCCCAAAGCACTCAGTATTGTCCCACAATTTCTTTTCAGAAGGCCAATACCCTGTGAATCCCTCTTTCTCACATAGTCCTCTACAATAACCCCAAAGACAACCTACAGAAGTTCAACACACTAAATCCTGTGAAATAGTCAGCCTCTTTGCCATATAATCTATATTATCCCAATAACTCATTGTTATAGTGGAGATTTTACTAATACTGAAAATATAAATTTCAGGAGTGATTCTCTTCTTTCTCTACCAAGAATGCTATTTAAGAATTCCAATTCTCACCTAGGAGGTCATATCCCAAAAATACTTAACTTAGGAAATTTCTCCAAGAAACCCCTAAATCTGTTGTTTCCCAAGATATCTCCCATTTCTTCTAGAAGGCTACGCTCCAGGGTTCCACTACTTAGGAAATAAAGATTTCTCCCAACCTCTCTATGTAGACATTGGGGCTCAGAAATATTGTTTGCAATTTCCCTTCTTCAGTCATGTGAGCAAAGAAAAGTCTAACATGATTTGGACGAAAATCCAGCAAAGGAGCCAGAGGGAACAGTCAGATAAGTAGAAAAAACCAGGAAATGGTCTGATGTAGGGCCATTTGATGTTACCCACAGTCTGACAATTCACTTTGACAGCTCTCATGCAAAATTGGGCAATACTAGTTATAATAATATTAATAAAATTTTAGGAGAAGTTTCAGTGGTGAAAGGGCATGGATAAAAACTGCACAGAAAAGGTACATTTAGATGGGTTGTGATCTGCAAAGCTATGATAAACCCTCAAACTCTGGGGAACTACTGTGGTCTAGTGGGGAGAGTGCTCAACTTGGAGTCAAGAAAAGCAAAGTTCAAGGATCTAAGACATCTCCAAAAGTTTCATGATGAAAACTGCTATTCACATCCAGAGAAAGAACTTTGGAGTTTGAATGCAGATCAAAGAATACTATTTGCTCTTTCTTTTATTCTTCTGTCTTGTTTTGTTTCTTCTTTCTTGTGGTTCCTCTTATGGGTCCTAATTCTTGTTTACAACATGACTAATGTGAAAATGTGTTTAAAAGGAATTTACATGTAGAGCTTATATCAGATTTCATGTAGTCTTGGGGAGGGAGGTAGGGAGGGAAGGGGAGAAAATTTAAAACTCAAAAGCTTTTGGAAGTGACTGTTGAAAACTAAAACTAAATTAATTAATTATAAAAAAAGAAAAAAAGAAAAGCTAATTTCAAATCATGTCTTAGACATTTATTAGTTGTATGATCCTGGACAAATCACTTTACCTCTTTCAGGCTCAGTTTCTTCATCTATAAAACTGAGAACATACTGGCTCCTACATCAAAGGATGTTGACACCGCAATTTGGAATGTGTCTTGGAGCAAGCTGAAGTGTTTATGAAAGAAGAAATTCCAGATGTTTGCAGTGATACCAAGGGAAAACAAGAAATATTTAAACAAAGTCAAAAGACTTTGAAAATGTAAGGTATCACATAGCAAAAATCTGAGCTGGAAAGCAGATTGAGGAAACAAAATTTTATTGTCTTTTTAGTGACAAAAAAGAAGGAGCCTAGGCAAGCTATTTCCAAAAATCTTAAAAGAAAACTGCCCATGCATCTTAAAACAAGAAAATAAAAATGAAAATAGAAAATTAAATCACCTAGTCACCCAGGGCTTCTAGGTGAAAAAAAAAATGCTATGTCAGCAGAAAGAAAGAATTCAAGCAAGAAGAACCATAGTTAGGATCATATATGATTTTGAACCCACCTACATAAAGGAGTGGAGAGCTTGGATTATGATATTCCAGAAGGCACAGGATATGGATTTATAGCCAAAATAACTTATCAAATAAAATTGAGTATAATGCTAAAGGTGAGGGAGGAAATGTATCTTTAACGAAGTAGAGGGCTTTAAAGCATTCCTGATTTAAAAAAAAAGGATCAGAGATGAATTGAAACTTTGAAATTTCTAACACAGTAATGAAGAGAAACATATAAGGTAAACATGAATGAACAATGATAAAAGAATAAACAAGGATAAAGTACTTACATCCAAATATAGGAGATGATACATATGTCCTCTCTGAACCTTGTATCATCAAGGTTCATAAAGGTAATCCAATTAGACCAAGTCTGGAAGTGGTTCTATTATGTTTTGATCTTAAGAAAATGTGGGATGAAAGGAAAGGAGAGTTGGGAAAATGATTTTGCACAATCAGCATGCACAACTATAAATCTACATAATCAAAGAGAAGGGAGTTTATGGGGGAGCATATGATATGTGAACCTTGTTCTCATCTGAACTGGTCAAAAGAAGAAATAATATAGATAGAGAGAGAGACAGACAGACAGCAAAGAGAGACAGACAGATAGAGGGAGACACACACACACACACACACACACACAGAGAGAGAGAGAGAGAGAGAGAGAGGGAGAGAGAGAGAAGGAATTAGAGCACACCACATTATTCATCATGAGGCCTCAGAAATTGTGGTAGATCATTGAATTGTTCAGTTACCAAGTTTTCTTTAAAAAAGCATCTTTTCATCTTCCAGTAGCATTTTTGTTCCAACTCTGCCCACAGATAAATTGAAAAGCTACTATGCTTCCTATTTGGACTCTTTGCCAGAAGAGAAAAAAGAATCAAGGCAGATAGGGGGTTTCATTCCCTTGTCCAACCATAGGAAAAGGTAGTACACCCAAAGAATGGGCAATTTCTTTCCTCTGCTCTAGAGGGAAAAAAGAAATCTAAGCAAGACTTGGAGGATCCAGTATATTTCAAGCACTCATCTAATTTATCAGATGGGAAGAGAATACATATGAGGTATAGGATACAGAAGGCATATGTTTTGAAGTCCTACCTACTCCTGCTTATCATTTCATTTTACTTCTTGCTAAGAAACAAACCATTTCCTAAGCTCCTCCTGCAAGGGCATGGCAATATCTCTAACCTTTTACATCCCTAGTTCTGCCAGAACAGTCCCATCCAGCATGATCAGGCTGCATGAAGACCTGTCACCTTTCTTTTTTGTTATTCCCCTACTCTTCTCCTTCCTCCTCAAGCCATATGAGAATCCATCTAGACTGCTTGACTGATTGCATGATTTGGATGGGATTTAATTTACCACCTCTTCTTTCTGGAGAAATAAGGGACATTCAGTTTTCAACATCTTCCCTGCCTTTATGCCCTGTAGACCCTCAGGACAGTATTCTGACCTACTGCTATAATCTAATAACCCTATCCGTGACACTACTACTGTGAATATGTGCAGCAGAACTATCACACCCTTGGTTGGATTTTTTTTAATTCAACCAAATATAATATTAGCTTTCTTGGCTTCAGAATTACACTGTTGCTGCCTATGGAGATTGCAGCACACTAAACCTAATTCACTCTCCTATTAATGTTGACCTAGTGCCTGGCTCCTTGATGTGAGAAAAAACTTACTAACAGCTAAAGTTGTCCAAAAGTGAAATGGACTTCCATAGGAAGTATCGAGTTATCTCTTACTTGAGAATCTCAAGCAAAGATTGAGATTTTGGGGCTGTTGCTGTATATAAGGAATCCATTTTCAGTCAAAGGTTAGACTAAATGAAGTGTAAATTTCCTTCTGCTTCTAAGATTTGGTGGCATTTATAGTGTTAAGAGTAGTTGCTAAGAAGTTCAAAGTTCATATCCCCACTTGTAAATGATCTCTTAAAATGCATTCAAGAGTATCACGTTAATATTAGTACCCCTAGAACCTAGCACAGTGCCTGGCATATCAACAAAACGATGGTTTGACTTACAAGATGTGAGCCTCCGTTACTCTATAGATGCCCAAATATTTTACGATTTTTTTGCCAAATAAGATAATATATAGTGACTGGCTACCCTAATGGAATCCTTAAATTTAAAACAACAACAACAACAACATTATTTTCTCATCTTTTTTGTGCTCCTTTTGAAGGTGATTCCACTGTAGAGATTTTTACTGATGTCAGAGAATTCTCATCTCTTAAATGTTCCCTGTGGGAAAATTTCAGAAGGAAAGACACTGGCCCTAATATGTCCATGTCTTTCCCTTCAGATGCCAGTTTGAACCTGACCTTACTTATGTACAAACCTTTAATTTTTCTTCATAAAATGTCTTTAGTGAATATGATCTTCAGCATCAGCATCCTACTTAGATCAGAATATATGAAAAATTGAAGTAGAAATTCATGGAGAAGAGAAAGTCAGGCAACCTTCCAGTTCCACCTGAACCATATCTGCATGGTATGACTTCACTATTTTGTAGGAAATGCTGGAAATTCTCCAAATGTCAAATGCACACATATTAAAAAGTATGTACAAAAGGCACTCCAAAGACAAATTTAAATGAATTTGAGATCATCTAGCCACACTCTTTCCCTTCATTAGCACAGATAATAGAGATTTAACTGCAGCTCAGCATAGATGCTAATGTGTTATGCAGTAGGAATTACTGACAGTAAATGGAATATCCAATTAACAGACTAGATCCCCTAAGATCACGACACCTGACCACTAGAAAGGAAAGTCAACCAGATGAGCTGGTGGTCCAGCTATTTGGATAAATATGAAAACAACATAGTACTAGATGTCATATTCCATATTCAGGGAATCTGCTCAACTTATAGCATGTGGAAAAAAAAACCCAGACAGATTGGAGGGTGATTATCATAGTGGTTTTCTTATCCATGAGCCTCCTTTAAATAGATAACCTCAAATTTTTCTTTTTTAGGAAGCATATTCCACTTACTATTCAAATTTTAGAATTAGTGAAGTTACTAGGTAGGGTAACTCCAAAAGTTTCACAAATCTCAAATATAATGTTATATAAACACAAAGGTTTCATTAAAAATATTGAAAGCAGATTCTCTGCATTGATGTACAATAAAAATGTACCCTTCCAACTTAAAAGAAATCTCCCTACCTGAGAAATCTTATTGGATTATTTTCCTTGTTAGGTCAAGATGTTAAATGTGTTGTTTAAGTTACTATGTACATTCAATCACACTAGATCATATACAATTTAGATCATACACTCAGAATGGGAAGGAGTATTGGTCACTTAATCCAAACCACTGACTTTATGAATGAGGATGTTGAGGCCCAGAGAACTTAAGACATTGTCCCTAGGTCACACAAGGGGCAGAGAAGAGATTGGAAACTAAGTTCCTTAACTAAAATTTCAGTATTATTTCCACTATAACATACAGCATTTTAAGCTTTTACGCTTTAAGGAAACTGTGGGCATGTAGTAACTGACTTCAGGGAAACACTGCTTCAAGGTCTACATATTTGGATTCAATCAAAAGGCCACACTTAAGAATCTAGAAGGCCACATGTGGCCTGAAGGTCACAGATTCCCCACCCTGGAATAGATTGTGTATTGGGGCTGAAAACTAGATGGGAAAAATGAGTCTGAAAAACTAGAATGGAACCAGATCTTGGAGTACCTTGAGTGCTATGAAAAAGATAATTTGAATTTTTTTTTGATAGGCATTTGGAAACCCTGGAGGTATATGCTGTTTATTTGTTTAACAGAACTAAACATATATTTTGACAGGAAGAAAACACAGAGGCAGTGAAGAGTAGAGACAAGAAAAGTCCAGGTGGGTGCTCATATGTGTTTGTACTCAGGTTTTATATGACAGCAGGAAGAGAGAGGTAGGGAAGAATTTATGAAGTGTTTCAAGATGGAATCAATAAGACTTGGTACTTTAGTGACTATGAGAAATGAGGTGGAAATGGAGAGTTAAAGATAACCTCAAGATTGGTAATATATGTGATAAGGTACATGGCCAAATAGTAAAGTCAGAGGAAAGAGAAGGTTTAGGGGAAAAGAAAGGAGCTTGGTTTAGGATCTTTTGAGTTTGAGGATCTAGTGAGGCATCCAGGCAGATGTATCTTATAGAGATTAAGGGATATGGATCTGAACCTTAAAAGAGACATTAAGATTGGATATACAATGTTAGACATTGGATGGAGATGGTAGTTGCTAGCTAGTATTATGAAGTTATGAGAGTGAATGAGATTGCTATGAGAAATATGAGAATAAGCAATGGAGAGCACAAAGTTTAGTTTCTAGAATACCCATATTAAGAAGTCAGAGAAAGAAAGAGACAGAAAAGGTTTGGTTGGATAATCAGTTAAATCAGGTGAATATGGTGTTTTTGAAGCCAAAGTAGTAAGTTTCCAGTTCAGTTGTTATTCAGTCATTTTTTTCAGTCAAGTCTAGTTCTTTGTGATCCCATTTAGGGTTTTCTTGGCAAAGATGCTGGAGTGGTTTGCCATTTTTTTCTCACTCATTTTACCTTTAAGGAAACTGAGCCAAAGAGAGTTAAATGACTTACCCAGGGTCATACAGCTAGTAAATGTCTGAGGCCAGATTTGAACTCAGGTCTTCTCTTCTGAACTCCAGGCCTGGCGTTCTATCCACTCTGCCACCTAGTTGCCCAAAGCATCCAGAAGGATTGCTCAATAGTCTAAAAAGTTACAGAAAGGTCAGAACAATGTAGAGGACAGAACACAAGAGCTAGAGTAACAAGGCCCAACTTCCAAGTCTATCTATGACATTTACTACATTTGTGACCTTGGGAAAGTCACTTAACTTCCTTCCTTCAGCCTCAGATTCCTTTTTTATAAAATGAGGGGATAAGATGGGATGACTTCTGAAGACCTTCATACTTCTAGGTCTATAATCCTTCCTATATAACATTCAGTAAAATGAGAACTAATAGAGGCCATTGTAGTCAATTTTGAGAGAACCATTTGCATAAGAAGATAGGTCTAGAAGATGAGATTGCAAGGATGTAAAGAGAGACAATGTGGCACTGAGAGAAACAATACATTTCAAAAAGTTTGATATTGAAAAGGTAAAGAGAGATAGGATGGTAGCTGGATGTGATAGAAGGGTTAAACAGGACAGTAGGAACAAGCATCTTCAATGCATATCAAAACACAATTTTAAACAATGTAGCATGGATTGAGGTTTAAGGTATGTTCAGGGAAGACTAGTACCTCTGGTGTGAAGGCTGCCAAACCCTTTTCAGGGCTACTTTCCACCTTTGGTGTCCACCTGTTCTACCTACCTCTCATCTGTGGCTCCAAAAAGCTATAGAATGTGCAGCAGCCACACCTTAGTAAGCTATTTTGGCAGATGGACTAAACCAGGTTGAGTGTAACCATGGACCCTTTGGTGAGTTGGGGGGGTGTCTACCCCAAGCATGTGAAGACTTCTCCTGGTGGAATGGGTGGATGAGAACAATCTGTTCCAATGGCCATGAAGGCAGCTGAAGCAGGTGCTATGGAGTAGTTAGAGTTCGATTAGATCTAGAAGACACCAATGTCATCCACAACATCTTGAGCCATCAGCAGTCATCTTGATTCTGTCCTGCCACTGGACCATGATGACTCTGGAGGAGAGAATGAGACCAACAACTTCATGTAACTCTGCCTCACTTAAATTCAATTTAAGCATAAATCAAAAGACATCACCCATACTGTTTTACTGTTTTTACCTATGTCAAAGTCCTGTGGAGACAGGCAAGTGATGAAGCAGCAGGTGCAGATACTGTAGTCACAATTCTGCACACTGACAGCCCAGGTCATAGGGTAGTCTTCCTCCTGGAAGCAGCAGCGGGAATCAGCAGGCAGCTCCCTGGGTGTCTGAGCCCCCTTTTAAGGAATGAACTGTTCACCTCCTGATGTGAGGAAGAGGCTAGAAAAGTGTCCTAAAAATTGTCTGCTTACCCAACCCTGCTCAGATTACCACAGAAGGCAGGAATCCAACCCTGTGGTCAAAACAAAAAAAAATGTACAAAAAAGTCTGTGAAGAAGATTCCACTCACCAGTGGCATATGGAATGTGTGTCCACTTACAGATAACACCAGTAGACCTGAAAGATGAACAACTTCTGTTGCAAGAGAACTCAGCAGGTATTGCATCCAAATAGCAGCCCTGAGTGAAACAAGGGTGGCAAATGAAGGCCAGATTACTGAAGTTGGAACTGGATATATGTTTTTCTGGAGTGACTGCAGTGAATTGGAGCATCATGAAGTTGATGTACGCTTTGCAATCGAAACTAATCTAGTCAGTAAGTTTGTATACCTACCAAAAGGCATGAATGACAGGCTCATGACAATGTGATCACCATTTGCAGGAAAATGTCACATCACCATCATCAGTGTCTATGCTCCCACCATGATGAACCCTGATGAGGTCAAACAAAAATTTTATGAAGACCTGATGAGGTCAAATAAAAAGTTTATGAAAACCATCATTACAAACATGCCAAAAGAGCACATGTTCTGGATGATTTCAATGCTAGATTATGCTCAGACTATCAGACTTGACAGAGTCCTAGGGAGGAATGGAGTTGGAAACAGCATTAGCAATGGTCACTTACTACTGAACACTTCTGCTTCTCATTACCAACACAGTCTTCCATTTACCTAAATGCAATAAAACTTAATGGATCCACCCTTGCAGCAAACATTGGCTTTTAGTAGACTATATGATTTTAAGAAGAGACATACAGGATGTGAGAGTGACAGAGGCAATGTGTGGTACAGAGTGCTGAACTGATTATAGACTTATCCTCTCCAAGCTAATTATTCACATTCAACAAAAGCAGCAGCCCCAAGGTAAAATGATTACCTGAAGGACTAATGTCAACAGATTAGAGGCTTCTCTGAGTGGGAACAGTTTGTTGCTAACTTGGAGGGAAAGTGGAACCAAAGCACAGTTTGCAACAATGGAGCAGAAAAGGAGTGGGCAGCTTTCAGATATTTGGTGTATGGCACCCACATGTGCTCATTTGGGTTGGAACACTCAAAAACATCAAGACTGGTTTGATGAAAATGATTGGGGAAATTTGGAAGCTGCTAAATGAAAAATGAGAACACCGCAGGGTTTACCATCAGGATAGTTCATCCATCTCTAAGACGGCAGCATTTAATTTCATCAAAAATAAAGTACAAGCAAAGTTTAGAGAGATACAGGATTCTTGGCTCAGTAAGAAGGCAGATGAAATTCAGTTTTATGCTGACAGTAACAATCCAAAGCACTCTTGTAATGCCCTGAAGGCTATTTATGAGCCAAAGGCCTATGGTGCATCTCAATTATTCAGTGCTAATGGAGCCACATTGATTAGTGATAAGGACATGATCCCAGAGAAATGAGCTGAACACTTCCATAGTATTCTCAACAGAATATCACCAATCAATGCTGAAGTCATTGACTGTCTACCTCAGGTTGAAGACAATCCTTCCCTAGCTGAAGCTCTAACTGAAGAAGAGATTTTGAATGCCATCAAACTCCTTGCATGTGGCAAAGCATCTGGTGCTGATTCTATTCCAGCTGAGATTTACGAGATAAGCTGTCCATTGTTCATACAGAGCTGACTGAAATTCTCCAGGTTATATGGCAAAAGGAAGTTATCCCCCAGGAGTTCAGGGATGCTTCCATTGTCCATCTCTAAAAGATAAAGGACATAGATTGTCCTGTGACGATCACAGGGGGTCTCTCTCTTAATCATTGCTCATGGGATTCTTGTCAGAGTCCTCCTTAATAGGCTGATCCTTCACCTGGAAGTTAGTCATCTACCTTCAGAAAGGGTCAAGGAATGGTTGATGTGATGTTTGCTGCCTGACAACTCCAGGAGAAATGACAGGAGCAGAACAGAGGTCTGTATGCAATGTTAGTAGATCGGACCAAGGCCTTTGACACTGTCAGTCATGAAGGTTTATGGAAGATTATGTCAAAATTTAGTCGCCTAGAGAAGTTCATCAGCATTGCACTTCAATTTCATGATGGCTTGTTTGCCCAGGTTCTGGATAATGTTTTCATGCTTTCCTAGTCACCAGTGAAGTGAAAAAAGGTTGTGTACTTGCTCCCATGCTTTTTAGCATGATGTTTCCAGCCATGTTGTCAAATGCCTTCAATGAAGACGAACCTGTACAACATCAAGGTCAGCTACCACACTGATGGTAAATTCTTCAACTTGAAAAGGCCACAAGCCAACACAAAAATGGAGGGAATGTTGGTCCATGATTTTCTGTTTGCAGATAATTGTACATTCAATGCATCCTCTGAAGCTGAGATGCAGCAAATTATTGAAGGATTCTCTGCTACTTGTGCTAATTTTGGCTTAACAATTAACAACAAGAAAAATACAGGTGCTCCATCAGCCACCACCACACCATCCTATGTGAAACCATCTGTTGCAGCAAATGGAGAAGTTGTGAATGCCGTGGATAGGTTCACTTACCTTGGTAGTATACTTTCCAGGGATGTACACATTGATAATGAGGTTGATGCACATATTGCCAGAGCTAGCTCAGTTTTTGGGGGGCTCCAAAAGAAAGTTTGAGAGAGAAAAGGCATGAGATTGACTACCAAACTGAAGGTCTACAGAGTTGGTGAGTTCACCTCATTGTTGTATTCCTGTTAAACCTAGAGAGTATACCAGTGCCATGCCAGGAAACTCAATCGCTTCCATTTGAATCATCTTAGGAAGATTCTAAAGATCACTTGGCAGGATAAGATAACAGACACTGAGGTCCTTTCTCGAGCTTAACAGCCAAGGAATCAAACTCTGCTTCAGAAAGCACAACTCCGATGGGCTGGCTATATTGTTCAAATGCAAAATGTAAGCTTGCCAAAAACACTGTTTTGTGAGAACTCACATAGGGTGAGCGTTCACATGGTTGTCGGAAGAAGAAATACAAGGACATTCTCAAGGCCTCTCTTAAGAAATTTGGAATTGATTGTGTGACATGGGAGACACTGGCACAGGACTACCTAGCATGGTGTACCCACATCAGTGAAGGTGCTACATTCTATAAGCAAAGGAGAATTGAAGTAGCTGAAAATAAATGTGAGATGCACAAATTCAGAGAATTTACCCCAATGCTGACTTGGACTATCTGTGTCTGATCTCTGGTAGAACATTCTGAGCTCATATTGGTCTGATCACACACAGTAGGACACACTGTAACTTGACTCTCTCATAGTGATGTCATTTTGGTCCTCTTTGAGAATGAAAGACTGTTGTCTTTCAACCAACCAAAAATGACATAATACTACTCCAATGCAGTGGTTCTCAAAATGTAATCTGCAGACCCAAGGAGATCAGAGATCATTTTCATAATATAATACTAAGAAATTTTTCATTTCTAGTGTGGTAAATGTTTATAGCTATAAGCCACATATGCTCTTGGGGTGGGGTCCTTAATAATTTTTAAGAGTGCAAAGTGGTCCTGAGACCAAGAAGTTTGAGAATTTCTGCTATAATACATAGAAATTAGAACAAAATGACTCTTAGAGCATAAGCTAGTGTATGGCTAACAGTAAGTCCAGCTACTGAATAATCATACTAGATTCTTTGAGCAGCTAGGTGGTGAGTGGATAGAGCACCAGGTCTGCTGGCAGGAAGACCTGAGTTGAAATTTAGCCTCAGACACTCACTAGCTGTGTAACCCTGGGCAAGTCACTTAACTCTCCTTGCCTCAGTTTCCTCATCTGTAAAATGAACTGGAAAAAATAAGTGGCAAACCATTCCAGTATCTTTGCCAAGAAAATTCAAAAAGGATTCACAAAGAATTAGATAAGACTGGGCCTAGGAAGTTGTAGTAAATTTGATCATGCTCTGTGGAGAGTGGTAATAACTACAAACAAACACATAGTCTTTCCATGGGCATAGCATGTGCAAGACTCATAGGCATACATCTTTTTCAACATATCTGTACCCTCAGTATGGTACCCTCAGTCACTGACAGTGACTACTCAAGAAAACAATGAACACTAAAAACCGAGGTTCTGGGAAGCTGGGCTGCCAAATTTCAAAATGACTGGATAATCCTTTAAAGACATTTTAGCCCACTTCACATTGTAAATTCTCCAAGACAGAACCAGAGGCATCACTGAAAGTATAATTGCCTTGTTTGCTCCCTTTGACTTACTATTGTGCCATGAAGAGATCAGAGAAAACCTTTGAAGCTGGCCCTTCCCCTTTCAAATATAAAAGTTTGTTACATGGGACTACAGTGGAAATAGTTATATTATACTTTCATTTTCCCAAGATAATGAGGTTTTAGAGACATTGTGGACTTTAGAGATCTTCTAGGTCTGTCCTTCCATTTAACATAATAAGAGACTGAGGCCCACAGATATTAAATGCTTATTGAAAGTCACACAGTCAGTAAGTGGCAGAGGTAGGATTTGACTTTAGCTCATTTTATTTTGAGTTCAGGTATCCTTCTACTATACCAGGATGTCTCAATGGGCCTGACACACATTGCTCACACCTTTGCCTTCTTACAAATGCACACATTGGACAGTACAATACAAATATGGATAATTAAAAAGAAATACACACAATGAGCTTAGGCCTTCTGTTAAATGAGTTAAATTGGCAGTTTTTAGGATTATTTCGGGAACAAGTACCTATATGGAAATAGCATCACTTTAATTGGTAACCAGTTCTCTGACATCCATTAGATATATATCTGCAAATATGAATTACAATGAGAATTAGATTTGCTTTTAGAGTCAATAACATCTGATCTGAAAAGCTGTAATGGGAAAAACAAAACAAAACAACTTGCCCACAAAATGTCTCATTTAAGGACAGAAATACTTTGTCATTATTGTGTGTTAGTCATAGTTCCTCAACTGCTTAAGAGCTGCACTTTTACCAAAGGAGGATAATGGATTTTTTTATTGACATTTTCTCTCTGACAATGAAGCTGTTATTTATCAAGGAAAAAGAGCACTATATATTTTTCCTTGCCTTTCCTTTTCTCTCTTGTGTATATCTGCATCATGTTTGCTATGTCCATTCATCAATCACCAAGGGCAGAGAGCTGCAAACAAGCCTTCCAAAAAAAAAAATCACAAGATAACGTTTCATAGATAAGTAATCACAGCTACCCTTTGATCTTGGAATACAGTATCTCTCTTTGAAAAGCCCAAAGTCAGGATATTTAGAAATATTACGGTTCTTCATAAGGTAAATATGATTTCAAGTGGAATGGTGTCATAAATAGAGGACTGGTTGGGGAGTCAGACGGAGTTAGGTTCAAGTACTACCCCTGACACTAGGTGTATGACTATATGCAAGTTATGTAACCACCCATTTCCCCAGGCAATCCTATACAATTATAAGTAAAAGGAGACTTGTCATTGGAATGCGGTGGGGTGGGCAGAGAGAGAGATAATTCCTACACCAATGAAATTATATACCACGGGTTAAAAATAGAGGAAGATGGATAGACAGCCAGAGACAGAGAGATAGACAGAAAGAGAGATATAGACAGAGACACAGAGAAAGAGAAAGGAAAGACAGGGAAAGAGAAAAAGAAGAGAGACAGAGGAAGGAAGAAAGAGAGAAAGAAGTAGGGAAGGAAGGAAGGAAGGAAAGAAAACAAAGAGAATGAAAGAAAATAATAAATATAAATAAAAAATAAAAATAACGATTAAAAACTATCACATCGTGGGGACTGTACAACTTAATTCTATTCAAGAAAGGTATATTAACAATCTACTATGATCAAATCACTACAGATACAATGGCATCATCTACCATCAAGGAATCTACATTCTATTAGGAAGACTCCAATGGATACATGAAGAACATTGTACAATTAATATGAAGAAAGAGAAAGAAATAAGAATTAAAAGAACTAGGGAAGGTTTAACCTAGAAAGTGGCCTTTTAGCTGAACATTGGTAAAAGATAGGAATTCTAATAAATGAATTTGAGGAAGTAATATATTCTAAGAATAAAGTCAGCTGATGCTAGTAAGTGGGGACTTGAATATGGTATATGGGGAACGTCTAATTATCTAGTTATATAGTGACATAGAAATAAGTGACACTCCACTATGTTTTGCATTATATTGTATGATTTACAAATACAAACAAAAGAAAGTTATTTTTCCCCCATTTTTATATTAGGCATAAGCATTATAAACAGGTATCCCATGTCCAGTGAATGACACCTTTTTATAAAGTGTGTTCCAAGGAGTAGAAGGTCAAGATTCTATTTCAATTTTTCTTATTGTGTTATTTTATTATTTTTCTTTCAACTGCTTGTCTCTTCTAGCTGCCTAAAGAAAAAAAAATACATCTAAGTAGGGTTTATGAACTATGGTTTTGAATGGATACAGATACCAAAAATACCTATAACCTGGGATATTTACACATATGTATACATATATATGCACATATGTATATATATGTGTACACACATACATGTGTGTATGTATGTGTATATATGTGTGTTTACCCCATGTGATATACAAATACAAACCTGCATCACACAAGACAAGGTGTGAATGTTCTGGGCTTTTGGAGGAATTTCTCATCTCTTTAGTTTCCTGTCTTCACCCAGAAAACCTGAGAAATTCATTATAGGTCTGTACCCAATGTGTTGTCACAAATTTTCCTTGCAGGGACACAGATCACAAAGCTCAAAAAAGAAAATGTATTTTTAATTCAAAGGAAGCAAATATAAATTTTAACAAAGCTCACAGAATTTATCAACATCCACCCAAAAACATCCCTTCCCCAGACATCTTTATGACCTCAGTCACTTCCAGTTATACCTTTAAAGGCTCCTAACTGGCATTGATTTTCATAGTTTTTAAGATGGTGGTACCTAATGAAACACAATTTAGCTACGAGCTGGTGGTTGTCTTCACCTATTGAGTTTCTCTCCCCAGCGCACAGTCAATGATCCATGGACACCCTCTTCATTCCTTTTATAGTTCTATTCCCAGCATGCTCGTTTAGGCCCTTCTTACCTAGTCTATTTCAATTGTCTTGTAATACCTCACTCTGCTTCCAGGTTCTCTCTTATCTTATTCATCCTCTACATAATTGTCAAAGCAATACTCCTAAAGCAAATGGCTGATCACATCACTCCTGAGGAAGGGCATAAGAAACTCTAGGGACTCTTTATTAACTCACAAATAAATTACAGTTACGTGTTTTTAAGGGAACTGCATTTTATTTGAGAGTTAAGTCCTTCACAAGCTTACTTAAACCTATCTTTCCTACTATTCCACTTTAAGCATTCTTTGGGGCAGGCCAACCGATATTCTTTTTTTTTTTTTTTTTTTTATTTAGGCAATTGGGGTTAAGTGACTTGCCCAGGGTCACACAGCTAGTAAGTGTCACGTGTTTGGTCTGAGGCCGGATTTGAACTCAAGTCCTCCTGACTTCAGGGCCTGTGCTCTATCCACTGCACCACGTAGCTGCCCCTCCAACTGATATTCTTGCTGTTCCTCCACCATGGCTTTCTATCCTCCCATTATAGCGTGTCTTTGCACATTCTATCTCCACATCACTTTTCACTTACATATTTTAGAATCAACCCAGCCCATGGGAATCCAAACACAGGTTAAACAGCAGACCAAGGCAAGTATTATGTATTTCTTAACCATCTAATATGTATTAAAATGTATTACTCTTTTTATTAGTTTCCTATCTTTTATGTGTCATTAACAAACTTTTTGAGTATTGTAGCCTTAACTCTATTTTCCATGTAAGCTCTATGAATTTTATTGCCCATCTTCACATAGCACAGTGCTTTTTTGGGGAAATGTACATGTTACGTTATAACAGAATTGACCATACTTAACATTACTTGTTTTGATGATTACCCACTGTAAATTTTAATTTGCCATATAAGTGTAAATTATTACTTGTTAGTTTTAACCATAGGGGAAGATTTTATCTGCTTGCTTGCTTTTCCCCCTCCCACTTAGATGGAGATTCCCAAGGAGGCCGTATCCTGTTGAATTGTTATGATTACCTGGGAGGTACAGATATTCACCTTCCCTAACATTTCATTAACAGAATTTACTCTCTCCTTTTACTTTGCAATTCTGGAAATTTTCTGAAATAAACTGGCGACATCAGAAAATGCTCCTTAAAATCCTGTATGTTTTGTGAAGGATGTCAGATTTTTTTCATTAGGATCTTCAAGTTAATCCCACAGTCCTTTTGAATCTATCACTTTTTTCCCTCTCTGATTCCATTCTAACCCACAATTCTGTAGCCTGCCAAACACTTCAGCACCTAAAGGTCACTTCAGCACCTAAAGGTCAGCTACTACAGAATATCGTACTATATATCAAATCTAATATAGTTCAGAGACCCATGTTTATCAGTGTCAGCAATCAGAAAACATTTCCCAAAACATGAAAATATTGCACAATATTGTTTGTAACATTTAAATTTTTTTCTCTTAATTTTTTTTTAATTTTAGACAAATACTAAAACTTAAATACATAATAAAAAAAAGAAACATTATAAACTTAAATATAAAATAAGAAAAAAAAAACAAAAAAGTCCTGCACAGCAGAACATAGGAGAGGATTCAATATACATAACAATAACTTTTCATTTCAAGAAAGCTTATATATTAAGTACTGTGCATTATGTTGAAAGTTGTCCATCTTTGCTTCTTTGTAGGTTTTCTTTTGTTCTCTGCTGTACATTTTTTACTTTGCTCTTTTTCCACTCCTTCCCCCCTACCCACCAACCCAAGACTGTAATTGAGCATTGGATATATTTATATATAGGTATTCATATATATATATATATATATATATTATATATACATATATATATAAACACATACATATTTAAACTTATAGTAAAAGATTCTACTCCTAATCTTTGTTTTTGTTTGTGCATATCTTTTTTTTTCCTATCTCTCCTAACTCCTCTACTTTACTCTTCCTGCTACCTTACCCTCCTATTACTTAACCTACTCCCATTCCAGCAATCCCTCCCTTATCCTCCCATTCCCCTGAATCTAAAGCCCCTTCTATATCCCACATCCTCCCCTCTAAATATCCTTCCTTTGTCCTCTCCCCCAACCCTATCCTCTTAGAGTTTTATTTGTTTCTAAATTTAGAAGACTTTTATACTCTCTTAAATGTATATGTATTTTCCCCTCTTAAACCCATAGTTTCCAGAACTAACAGCCCTCCCCTCCATCTAATTCCTCTGTATTGATTCTTCCTCTTGAACCTCATTTGTAAAAAATAATTATTCTTTTAGCTGTACTTGAATTGTTTTACTTTTTGAAGTCATATCACATTCAGGTCTATCCCAATCTTCCTTGTAAGTTACCTAATTACTAGTAACAATCTTAGACATAGGTTTTACAATTTTCATACATATAAGGTAAACATTCTAACCTTATTTAATCCCTTGTAATTGGCCATTGGTATGTACCTTATGCTTCACTTGGCTCTGGTATGTTAAATCTTCTACTGAGTTCAAGTTGTGTTTTTTCAAACAAAGACTTGAAAAACTGACAATTGGTCAAATGTCCATATTTTTTCATTCAGAATTATGCTTAGCTTTGCTGGGTATGATATTTTCTGCTGAAAGCCCAGTTCTTTCACTCTTCAATATATAGTATTCCAAGACCTGTGATCTTTTAGTGTCACCACTGCTAGATCTTTTGTGATTCTAATTGTGGCACCATCATATGTAAATCGGTTTTTTTTTCTTGTTGCCCATAATATTTTGTCCTTGATCAGGGGGTTTCGGACTTTGACTATAATATTCTTGTGAGTTTTCCTCATAGGATCTCTTTCAAGTGGTGATCAATGGATTTTTTCTTTAATTTCTACTTTCCTTCTTGTTCTAATGCTTCAGGACATTTTTCTTTAATTATTTCTTGTATTATTGTATTAAGATTCTTTTTTTGACCAAAACTTTCAGTACTCTAATTAGTCTTATGTTCTCTCTTTTTGATCTGTTCTTTAGATCTGTTGTTTTTCTTATGAGATGTTTCACATTCTCTTCTATTTTTTTCATTCTTTATTATATATATGTATATGTGTGTGTGTGTGTATGTATGTATGTATGTATAATTTCTTCATCTCTTTTAGCTTCACTGGCTTCACCTGGCCCAATTCTGATTTTCAAGGAGTCATTTTCTTCCTTAAGATTCTGGATCTCCTTTTCTAATTGGTTGACTTTCTTTTCATATCATCTTTTTTTTCTTGCATTATTCTTATTTTTCTTTTTAGTTTTTCCTCAATATCTCTCATTTAATTTTTAAAGTCTTTTTAAAGTTCTTCAGTGAATTCTTTTTGGGCAGGTGACCACTTGACATTACTCTTTGGGGTAGAAGAGGGTTTCTTTGCTTCAGTATTGTCCTCTGAAGATGAATCCCAATCTTCTCTATTCCCACAGTACCTCTCTATGGTTGGATTCATTCACCTTTGCCTGTGCATTTTTTTTTTTTTGTAATAATTTAGTTTGTTTTTAATCACCTTCAATCCTGGGGTATTAAGGGGTGGTGCCTCTAATCCTCTTTAGTTCTCCCTTCTGACCCTTAACTCAAATCAAGATCTCCAGACTCCTGTAAGAGCCCACAGCAGAGGTGGCCTAATCTCACTGCTTCTGCACTCACCAGGCATATGCTGGTTCCTTCTCAGCCTCACTGCTTCTCTGCAGCACTGTTGGGTCTGGCATTCCTTGTCAGCAGAAGTTTCCTTGATCTTCCCCAGGTCTGACTCAATGCCCCTCATTTTCCTGGAGGTAAAAGTTCCTTTGGCTGGGGCTAAGGCAGCCTCCCAAACCAGCTAACCCCAGGGCTTGCAGCTTCTTGTTAAAGTAGACCCTAGCCTGCAGGTGTTTGTTTGTTGTTTTTTTTGTTTCTTTTTGTGTTTTTTAGTTGGGCAATGGGGGTTAAGTTGCCCAGGGTCCAATAGCTAGTAAGCTTTATGTGTCTGAGGCCGGATTTGAACTCAGGTCCTCCTGAATCCAGGGCCAGTCCACTGTGCCACCTTGCTGCCCCATGGAGGTGTTTACTCTCCACAGGGAGGAAATCTTGTCCAGGATTTTTTTTTTCAGATCTTCTTCAATTGTCCCCGAAGGACCCTTCCTCTACCCCTATTCTTATTTGTTTTCAGGGCTTTATGTTTGCCCAGAGGAGCTAATTTAACTCTTTTGTGGAGGAACACCTTGAGAGATTGCAATTTTTCTGACCTACTCCTCCATCTTCCCAGAATCCTCTCCTCACTTATTTTTAAACAGTGAAAAAATGTTTTGCCTTTTCTTCAAAACTTGCCTACTTGTACATACTTTCTTTACATTTATAGAATCAGATAATAATTAATTATATGAATTCATTATAAGCAATCAAAATTTTACTTGCATCATGTGACATACCACAGTCAAATTAGATCTCATGTTCAAATGATAGATCAGAAAGGATTATTTAAGAATTATTTAAGAATATTTAAGAAACTTTTACTTATTCATTGAGGTGAAAAATGAATTTATGGATTTAGATCTTTCTTTCATACTAGCTGTTCAGGATTACTGAATTTATTTATCTGGAAATGTAATGAGTAAAATGATTTATAACTTGGAAATACTCATTGTTGGGAGGGAAATATCATTTTATTTGGTTTCTAGGTCACTTTTCTATTTGCTCACCCCCCCCCCAAAAAAAAACAATGGTTCTTTTGATATGAAACTGGGAAAGATACTAATATTGAACATCAATATAAACTTATTTACTGTTTAAATTCAAATTAATTATTTGTATAATAAAATGAACAACATATAAAATTAAATCAACACATAAAATATCATATCACATTTTTAGTCTCTCCCAGTTAAGTTGCCATCAGCATTGTTTATCCATTCTCATTCACTTTTTTTCTGAAATGATCATAACTATTATATTCTTCATTCTTCTGATTCCGATTCTTTCACTTTCCCTCATTTCACAGTCTTTCCAGATTTCTTTTCTTTCTCATAAGTGTTAATTTTAATTGTTCTAAATATGCCCAAAGAGAGCTATCTAAAGAAAGCTAGTAAATAAATTAAATGTCTTTATAGTTTTTGTAGCCATATGTAAAGAGAATAAATAAAAGTTATTTATGTTTCATTTTTGTGCATTTATTTTGTATGTATTTATGTATGTGTATCCTCTGATATAAATGTAAGTCCCATGCAAGATTGGGACTGATTTATCTTTGCTTTTATACCCCAGCAATGAGAATAGTTTGTGACATGGTAGGAATTTAACAAATGTCTTTTGAATGATTGACATTTTAAAATAATGGCAAGGTACCATTTTTAATTATTTCCCTTGGAATGTTCATTCAACTATAAAATTTCATCAAACCTTTACTAGATCATTTCAAGTTACAGGAAGTTCCTCTGAAACCCTCTGCATGTATTAAAAGTTAATTCATAGCCCAGCAATTCCCTCACCTTCTTTAGACAGCTGATGATCTGATGGCTAATGTACTGGAATGTTCCCAAACAACATGTATTTGAAAGTATTCACTTGGAACATAAATGTCACATTGATTTCCATACTGGCTTTGATTTATTTTGTAGTTACAAGTTATAGGAATAATACCTATGAAATTTTCAATTAAAAAAAACAGTCCCTCAATTTTAGATAGAAATGATGGCAAGTAAAATCATCCTGGTTCAAGAAAAACCTAATCATCTTTGTTGTTTGGTCTTATAATCATTTTTAAGGTATTAATCAATTGTTGTATAGGAGATGATTCAATCTTTGGAAAAAGTAGACTGGGGCCAAGTGAACATCATCAAGTACTATTATTCTTTTAAACTTTGTTTTTTTTTTTTTTATATATTTGGTTATCCGTCATTTCCTTCTCTATGAGGTCTTCTCTCTTCCCTCTATTTTCTCTTCCTTATTTACATATATATCAATTCTGGAAAGATTAGTGGTGTTCTTAGGCTAGGTACCCCCTTCATTCATACAGATCATAACTCTTCCACACTTTAGAAGACTATGTTATTAAGATGGTCTGGCTAAAAAATAAAATTGTTTCCTCATTAATAGTCTTTTTATGATGAGTCTCTCCTAATTTAGATATGCTGGTCCTTGGGTAATTGTGATACAACCCATCTCCAGATTCATAATTAAAGCTTTATAGCTTGGTAGCAACATGCTAGAATTTGAATTTTACTGGTAGAAACTTCATGATTCCAGGGCTCAGCATATCTCAGTATATCAAGATGCACAGTAAGAGTAGTGCTTTAGTGAAAATAGAAAAAAAATTACTCTATTCCATCAAAGATCAAGATAATCCCTCATATTTTAATGAACATTTATGCCCAATATACTTTTTGTTTGAGAATAGGGATGCCAGATCTGTTCTTCTGTGATCTGAACTTAAATTTAGTCCAAAATCACAGGACCTTCAGATTTAGAGGTGGAAATGATTTTAAAAGCATTTCCCTTGAAACTCCACTTTCACAAGTTGTACAAAATAAATAGCAAACTGTTTAAGTAAGCTGGCTAAAGTCACACAAAGAAAAAGTAACATAGCTGGCATTCAAATTCTATTCTTCCAACATCAAATCCTTTTTACTTTTTAAATTTTTTTTACTAATTTTTTTTTTAGTTTTTAACATTCACTTCCATAAACTTTTGAGTTTAAAAATTTCTCCCCCTCCTTTATTTCCTCCTTCCCCAAGTCATCATGCAATCTGATATAGGCTATACATATACACTCCTATTAAACATATTTTCAGATTAGTCATGTTGTAAAGAAGAATTAGAACCAATAGGAGGAACCACAAGAAAGGAGAAAGAAAACAAAAGAAAGAAACAAAAAGAAACAGTATGCTTCAATCTGCATTCAAACTCCATAGTTCTTTCTCTGGATGTGGATAGCATTTTCTATCATGAGATTTTTGGAGATGTCTTAGATCCTCGCGTTGCTCAGAAGGGCTAAGTTTATCAAAGTTAGTCATCACACAAGGTGACTGTTGCTTTGTACAATGTTTTTCTGGTTCTGCTCATTTCATTCAGAATCAGTACATACAAGTCTTTCCAGGTTTTTCTGAAGTCTGCTTGCTCATCATTTCTTATAGCACAATAATGTTCCATTGCATTAATATACCACAACTTGTTCAGTCATTCTGCAATTGATGAGTATCCTCTCAATTTCCAATTCTTTCCTACCATGGGAAGAACTGCTATACATATTTTTGTACATGTGGGTCCTTTTCCCATTTGTATGTTCTCTTTGAGATATAGCCCTCAAAGTGGTATTGCTGGATCAAAGGGTATGCACATTTTCATAGCCCTTTGGACATAGCTCCAAATTACTCTCCAAAATGGTTAGATCAGTTCACCACTCCACCAACAATGTATTAGTGTTCCAATTTTCCCCACATCTTCTCCAACATCTACAATTTTCCTGTTTTGTCATGTTAGTCAACCTGAAACATGTGATGTAGAACCTCGAAGTTATTTTGATTTGCATTTCTCTAATCAATAGTGATTTAGAACATTTTTCATATGACTATAGATAACTTTAATTTCTTCATCTGAAAACTGCCTGCTCATATCCTTTGACTATTCATTGATTGGGGAATGACTTGTATTCTAATAAATTTGACTTAGTTCTCTATATATTTTAGAAAGGAGGCCCTTATCAGAGACACTAGTTGTAAAAATTCTTTCCCAGTTTTCTACTTCACTTTTAAACTTGGTTGCATTGGCTCTGTTTGTACAAAAACTTTTCAATTTAATATAATCAAAATTATTCATTTTGTACTTCATAATGATCTCTGACATTTGTTTGGTCATTTTATTTCTGTTTGCCATTAATCTGACAGGTAAACAATTTCTTGCTCTCACAGTTTACTTATAGTATCAGCCTTTATATCTAAATTGTGTACCCATTTTGACTTTATATTGATATAGGGTATAAGATTTTGGTGTATGCCCACTTTCTGCCATACTCTTTTCCAGTTTTCCTGGCAGGTTTTGTCAAATAGTGAGTTCTTATCCCAGAAGTTGGGGTATTTGGGTTTATCAGACAGTAGGTTACTGTAGTCATTGACTACTGTGTCTTGAGTACCTAAACTATTCTACTGATCTACCACTCTATTTCTTAACCAGTACCAAGTAGTTTTGATGATTGCTGCTTTATAATACAATTTAAGATCTATTACAGCTAGGCCACCTTCCCCAGCATTTCTTTTCATTAGTTCCCTTGATATTCTGGTCCTTTTGTTCTTCCAAATGAATCTTGTTATTATTTTTTCTAGTTCTATAAAATAATTTTTGGTAGTTTGATTGTTATGGCACTGAATAAGGAAATTAACTTAGGTAGCACTGTCATTTTTATTATATTAGCTTGGCCTACCCATGAGCAAATAATTTTTTTCCAATTATTTAGATCTGACTTTATTTGTATGAAAAGTGTTTTATAATTGTGTTCATATAATTGCTTGTTCTCTTTTGGCAGGTAGACACCTAAATATTTTATAACGTCTACAGTAACTTGAAATGGAATTTCTCTTCCTACCTCTGGGTATTGGACTTGGTTGGTAATATATAGAAATGCCAATGATTTATGTGGGTTTATTTTATGTCCTGCAACTTTGCTAGAGTTGTTTATTACTTCAAGTAATTTTCACTTGATTCCCTAGGATTATCTAAGTATAACATGATGTCATCTGCAAAGAGTGATAACATTGTTCCTTCTTTGCCTATTCTAATACCTTCAATTTCTTTTTCTTCTCTTATTGCTAAAACTAATATTTCTAGTATCATATTGAACAACAGTGGTGATAATGGAAATCCTTATTTTACCCCTGATCTTACTGGAAATGCTTCTAGCTTATCCCCATTACAAATAATGCTTGTTGAAGGTTTCAGGTAGATGCTACTTATCATTTTAAGGAAAACTCTATTTATTCCTATGCTCTCTAGTGTTTTTAATAGGAATAGGTGTTTTATTTTGTCAAAAGCTTTTTCTGCATCTATTGAGATAACTACGTGGTTTCTGTTCCCTTTGTTTTTGATATTAACAATTATGCTAATAGTTTTCCTAATATTGAACCAGTCCTGCAATCCTGGTATAAATCCTACCTAATCATAGTTTATTATTCTCATGATAAGTTGCTATAATCTCTTTGCCAATATTTATTTAAAATTTTGCATTTATATCCATTCAGGAAATTGGTCTATAATTTTCTTTCTCTGTTTTGACTCTTCCGGTTTAGGTATGAGCACCATATTTGTATCATAAAAAGAATTTAGTAAGACTCTTTCTTTGCTATTTTCCCAAATAGTCTATATAGTATTGAAATTAGTTGTTCTTTAAATACTTGATAGAATTGTCTTGCAAATCCATCTGGCCCTGGAGATTTTTTCCTAGGGAGCTCATTGATGGCTTGTTAAATTTCTTTTTCTGAAATGGGGTTATTTAAGTATTTTACTTCCTCTTTTGTTAACCTGGACATTTTATTTTTTTTGGTAAATATTCATCCATTTCACTAAGATTGTCAAATTTATTGGCATGCAGGTGGGCAAATTAGTTCTTAATTATTGTTTTAATTTCCTCTATGTTGGTGGTGAAATTCACCTTTTCATTTTTGATATTGGTAATTTGGTTTTCTTCTTTTTTGTTCTTCTTTTCTTTCTTTTTTAATTAAATTAACCAAAGGTTTGTCTATTGGTCTTTTTTTTCATAAAACTAGCTCTTAGTTTTATTTATTAGTTCAATAGTCTTCTCAATTTCAGTTTTATTAATCTCTCCTTTGGTTTTTGGTATTTCTAATTTTATATTTAATTGAGTGTTTTTAAGTTGTTCTTTTTCTAGTTTTTTTTTAGTTCCATGCCCAATTCATTGATCTCCTCTTTCTCTATTTTATTCATGTAAGCATTTAGAGAGATACAATTTCCCCTAAGAACTGCTTTCACAGCATCCCTAAATTTTGGTATGTTGTCTTATTATTATCATTCTCTTGGATGCAACTATTGATTGTTTCTATGATTTGTTGTTTGATGCACACATTCTTTAGGATTAGATTATTTAGTTCCCAGTTAATTTTAGTCTATGTTTCTATGACCTTTTGTTACATACAATTTTATTGCATTATGTTCTGAAAAGTATGCATTTAATATTTTTGCCTTTCTGCATTGGATTGTGAGGTTTTTATGTCCTAGTACATGGTCAATTTTTGTGTATGTGCCACGTACCACTGAGAAAAAAAAGTATATTCCCTTCTATCCCCATTCAATTTTCTCCAAAGGTTTACTATATCTAACTTTTAAAAAAAGCCTATTCACCTCCTTAACATCTTTCTTGTTTATTTTGTGGTTAGATTTATTGGGTTCAGAGAAGGGGAGGTTGAGGTCCCCCACTAGTATAGCTTTGCTGTCTATTTCTTCCATAACTTCCTGAACTTGTCCTTTAAGAATTTAGATGCCATACCACTTTGTGCATATATGTTTAGTAATGATATTACTTCATTGTCTATAGTGCCTTTTAGCAGGATGTAGTTTCCTTCCTTATCTGTTTTAGTAAGGTCTATTTTTGCTTTGTCTGAGATCAGGATTGCTACCCCTGTCTTTTTTTTTTTTTGTTATTTTACTCCAGCTGATGCATAATATGTTCTACTCCAATTTCTTACCTTTACCCTGTATGCATCCCTCTGCTTCAAATGTGTTTCTAATGAACAACATTTTGTAGGATCATGGTTTTTAATCTATTCTGCTATCCACTTCTGTTTTATGGGAAAGTCTATCCCATTCATATTCACAGTTATGATCACTATCTGTGTCTTTCTCTCCATCCAACTCCCCCTCCCCCATTTATGCTTTTCTTTTACCTTTTTCATTTCCCTCCTTACTAAAGTTTTGCTTTTGACCACCATCTACCTTAATCTACCCTCCCTTCTATCAGATGCCTCCGTTTTCTTTCCCTTTTCTCTTATTACTTCTTCCCTTTCTTCCATCCTCACTTTCTTTTTCTTTCCACTTTCCCCTCCTACTGCCTATATGGCAAGTTAAATTTCTATACCTAAATGAGTATATCATTCCCTCCTTGAGCCAAATCAGATGAGAGTAAAGTTCAAATAATGCTAATCTCCCTCCTTTCTTTCCTTCTATTATAATGTCTTTGTGCCTCTTCATGTGATGTAATTTATGGTTTTCTGCTTCCTCTTTTCCTCTTCTCCCATTATAATTCCTTTTCATCACTTCATTAGGTTTTTCATCATCACATCAAAATCAGCTTAAACCCACCTCCTTTGACTGTGTATATCTCTTCTAAATGTTGTAATAAAGATACAGTTCTTAAGAGTTGTAAGTATCACCTTCCCATGTAAGGATGTAAACAGTTTGCCCTTATTGAATAACATGGTTTGTTTTGTTTTGTTTTGTTTTTCCCTTTCCCATTTACCTTTTTATGCTTTATGCTTGAGTCTTGTATTTGAAGATCAAAGTTTCTATTGAGCTCTAGTCTTTTCATCAGGAGAGTCTGGAAGTCCCCCATTTCATTGAATATCTATCTCCTACACTGAAAGATTATGCTCAATATCACTGGGTAGTTGATACTTGGTCATAATCCAAGCTCCTTTGCTTTATGGAATATCATATTCCAAGCCCTCCAATCTTTTTATGTAGAAGCTGCAAGGTCCTGCATAATGCTGACTGTGGTTTCCTGATATTTAAATTGTCTCCTTCTGGGTGCTTATAGGATTTTCTCCTTGACCTGATAATTCTGGAATTTGGCTATAATTTTCCCTGGTGTTTTCAATTTAGGATCTCTTTCAGGAGGTGATCAGTGAATTCTTTCAATGACTATTTTACCCTAGTTCTAGGAGCACAGGGCAGTTTTCCTTGATGATCTCCTTAAAGATGCTGCCCAAGCTCTTGTTTTTTCATCATGGCTTTCAGGTAGACCTATAACTCTTAAGTTATCTCTCTTGGATCTATTTTCCAGGTCAGTTGTTTTTCCAGTGAGGAATTTTACATTTTCTTCTATTTTTTTTCATTCTTTTGATTTTGTTTTACTGATTCTTGACATATCATAGAGTCATTAGTTCCCGATTGCCCAATTCTAATTTTTAATGAACTGTTTTCTTCAGTTAGCTTTTGTGCTTCCTTTTCCATTTGGCCCATTTTACTTTTTAGGGTGTTGTTTTCTTCAGTGTACTTTTATTCCATTTTTAATGATTTTTTTTTCAATTTTTCTTTTACCTCCCTTATTTGACTTCTTCAGCTCTTCCAAGAAGGTTTTTTGGGCTTGAGACCAGTTCATATTTCCCTCTACATTTTCAGATGTGCATATATTGACATTGTTATCCTTCCCTGAATTTGTGTTTTGATCTTCCCTGTCACCAAGATATTTTTCTATGGTCACTGTTCTTCTATGTTGCTTCTTGCCCATCTTGTTTGCCTTTTTTTCTGGCTTTTAAAGTTGATCTCTGCTTCTGGGGCACAGGGGCCACTATCCCAGGCTTCTTGTGCTGGGGGCTAGGGACCTGATTACTGGTTTACTGAGATGGGGCTTGCTACTGGGTTGCTCAAACCCTTTCCTTCCTGTACCAGTCCCCTTCAGCCACAGTAAGAGGGATCTTTTCCATTAATCCCCCTAGTCTCAGGAGCTAAAAGACTGTTGTATCTAGTCTGTCTGCTGACTCTACTATTTCAGGATTTTTTTATGGGGCAATATTCTCCGGGTTTTTTAAGGTCAATAAGGGAGGGTGAAAGCAATTTACTGCTTACTCTGCCATCTTGGCTCCCAGAAGTTGAAATAGGTCCTGACTCCAAATCCTTGTGAGCTTTTTTGTTGAATCATAGATTTATTTTAAAGGTTTACATATATTATTTCTAGATTTCAAACTATAAAATTATTAAGAGCAAGACAGACTTATTGTTTTTACTTTTAGGAGACAATCGTAACATTGTGCAGCAGCTTTGTGTTTGGTATGCACATGTCAATTTTCAATCATGGCGTAGTGAACATATGACCATTTGTAATCAAAACTATTATTTTCATGCCCAAAACTACTTTGGGGCTATGAACTGTATCTGTATATTTTTCACAGTTCTCCATTCTCAGTTGAAAGAAATATAGACTCACATGGCCTGGAACTTAATATACACTTAATACATTTTTATTAATTGATTGATTTGACATATTGGATCAAAGTAAATCATTCTGTTTCTGATTATTAGACTATGATAGTCTGCAAGAATCTAACAAGAATTTGTCAAATGTCTGGTGATTTTAGGAACCACACATCTGTGTTACGAATAGAATTTTGAAAAAAATATTAGTTCTAGGGGACTTGAATATATTTACAGTATGGCTCTGATACACCATAAAGTTTTATTTTGTTTTGATAATAATTTTTTAAATTTTCAAATACCATTTTAATTAATTGGACCCTACCACTGACAATCATTAAGTAAATGTAAAAAAAAAAATAAAAACTTTAAAAATAAACTTCTTTATACATGTTTACATAATCCAGCAAAAGATATTTCTACATTAGTCATGTCCAAAAATGTATGTATCTTTCTATATTTTAAGTTGATCTGCTCTCAGTCAGATAGCATATTTTATCTTTATTATAGCATTGATCAAAGTTCAAATTTTTTTTTCAAAGTTGTTTTCCTATGTGGTGGTGTTATTATTGTATAAATTATTGTCCTGTTATGTTTGCTTTGTTCTGTGTCAGTTCATAAGAATCTTCCCATTTTCTTTTGAAATTATCCATTTCATCATTTCTTATAGCATAGTAACATTCCATTATACTAATATACCACAATTTTGTAGGCGTTCCCCAATAGAACAACACCACAAACTTATCTAATATAATATGTGTGACATTTTGTAAGTATTAACATCTATATTTCAACAGTGATTCTTGAATAATTATTGACTAAAATTTTCATTGTAATTACACTGCTGACTCAAAATGAGATTGCAGCCCACTGAAAGGACAAAATCTTTTTCAGAACAACTGCTGTCTAACTTTATCTTCCATATATAGTACTTGTAAAGTTAACTTTTTTTTGTATGCCATTGTGAGTCTTTATTTTTATCCCTTTTGAATTTCATCTTATTAAATTCAGTCCCATGCTATTCTTACCCATTAAGATCTTTTCATATGCTATTATCAAATGTGCTTGTAATCCATCCCAGATTTGTGAATTAGATGTGTGTATGAGTGTGTGTGTGTGTGTGTGTGTGTGTGTGAAAGAGAGAGGGAGGGAGGAAGAGAGAGAGAGAGAGAGAGAGAGAGAGAGAGAGAGAGAGAGAGAGATGGATAAGAGGGAGAGGAAGTAGGGAGAGAAATGAATTGAAATACTATGGACTGTCCAACTGCATACCATCATAAGAATGATAGGTATTTTTTATTTGCCTGTCTCCCCTCACACATATTATGAATAGATAGTTAAAACAAACTGTCCTGAGTGTTTATGGCAGTATTTTAGGAAGCTCTCTAAAATTGCAAGATTTGGTTGAATCAGCATAATGTCATACAAAAATTGGAACACCTCACCATCTGGACTCAAAAATCTCATTATCTATAGGAAATTAATAATATTTTTTAAAATCAACTATATCATCAAAGCACAGAAAAATAAGAAATTATAACAGAATTTGTTATGGGATCCCATTGAAATAAATAGTCCCTAAACAATCCAAATTTATTTTACTTACAAAAATCAATTTTATAAATATTTCTTCAGTATATATTCATTATATAAATTCAAAGCCATCTAGATTCTATTTAACTTTTTTGAACAATTTTGTACAAATTTTGATAAAAATGATTCTATTTGGACTTCAATTTAGGAATTCCAGATTCATAGAATTTAATAATTTTAAGGTATCTAACAATTATTTAGTAATCATCAAGTCCAGGGGTTATAGACCTTTTTAATATCATAGAATCCTTTTGCAGTGTGGTGATGCCTTTTGACCTGTTATAAGAATAATACTTTTAAATGCATAAAATAAAATACAAAGGATTACAAAGGAATTCAATTATGTTAAGAATCCCTGACCTAGCCTACCTTATTTAAAAGGAATCTCTGATGGAATATATCTGATAAGTGGTCATTTAGTTCCTGCTTGAAGACCTCCAAGGAAACCACCATCTTGAGAGGCTGCCCATTCTACTTTTGGACAATTCTAATTGTTAAGAAGTTTTTTGTTTGTTTGTTTTTCCCCTGATATCCAACCTAAATTTCCCTCTTTACAAATTCTACCTGTTGCTCTACTACTCTCTGGGGCCAAACAAAAGGGATCTAATCATTTCTTCACAAGAGTTTTCATTCAAAAGCTTGAACACAGTTATGATTATCTTCCTGCTCCTCATCTATCCACCAATTTTTTTCCCCTATAAGCTAAAAATTCCTCAGTTCCTTCATTCCATCTTTTTTTATGATATAGACTCGAGGTTATTTACTATCCTAGTTGTCCTTCTCTGGATACTTTCCAGTTTATCAATTTCCTTCTTAAACTGTGGCTCCAGAACTGAACACAATACATATACATTTGATGAGGGCAGAGCAGAGTACAGTAGAATTATTTCCTCTCTATTTCTAAAAGTGATGCTTTTTCTTTTTGCTGCTACATTACACTGTTGACTCAAAATGAGATTGTAGCCCGCTGAAAATACCATATCTTTTTTTCAGAACAATTGCTATCTAACCATACCTTCCTTATATAGTAATTGTAAAGTTAATTTCTTGTATGTCATTGTAAATCTTTATACTTATCCCTTTTGAATTTCACTTTGTTAAACTTAATCCAATGCTATTCTTACCTTGTAAAATCTTTTTAGATCCTGACTGTTATTACTTGTGTTTGCAAACCCTCCCAGAATTGTGTCATTTTAAAATTAGATGAGAATGTCAGGTTTGCCTATATCCATGTAATTGATATAAAATAATTAGTAGTTTAACAATCTCCCCAGATTGCTCTAGATCTCAGTATCTGTCTGATCTACTTTTCCCTAACAGAACTGGTGTCCTCCACATCAAACTTGAAATATGAAGCTACAAATTCAACTCTTCCAGAAACCATGGCCCCTGATCCTAGGGAAGTCAATTAAGTCATTTTTGAAGCTCCTTCCCTAAGGCCCAATATAGTTGATTAGCAAGTGAGTGTGTGCAAACTAGGCCACTTAACCAATTACATTTACTGCTACATATCTGAATCTCCCTGCTACCATTAGCATACATCACCTTTCTTTCACTCCTCTGGGGGAAAAATAAAAATCTGTTCCCTTTCCTATTCATCACTCCCGTATATGTGCTCCCTTCAAAATACAAGTACAGATTCTCTCTCTCTCTCTCTCTCTCTCTCTCTCTCTCTCTCTC
>NW_020954599.1:47470163-47497387 GCF_900497805.2 Vombatus ursinus
CTCTCTCTCTCTCTCTCTCTCTCTCTCTCTCTCTCTCTCTCTCTCTCGCTCTCTTGCTCTCTCTCTTTCTGTGTCTCTCTCTCTCTCTTCATATACATATATATGTATATATGTGCATCTATGTGTGTGTATCCCCAGCATCTGGCACTTAGTAAGCAAATAGTCAATGATTTTTTTCCTCCCCATTCATTCACTTATTTTACTTTTTCATTTAATTCCTTCTGCCCAGCTAAACTAATTAAGATATATTTATTCTTTCTTTGAAAATTCTTCCAATGATCTAATTTAAGTTTATTTATTATTCCTTTTAAAATACTTCCACTAACCCTTTTTCTATGTTCCTTCCTGATGCTTAAGATAATCCCTCTTTTCTTATCAAGCTGTTCTGTTTACTTTCTCCCTAGATTTTATACAGTGTACTTGTTTCTGCCTCCTGGCCCTCTAATACAACATTTCTTCCTAGAAGAATGCATTCTCTTTGCCTTTACAGTAATTAAAGTGTTATGTTTCTCTTTGGGCAGTTTGATAGACAATGATGGGTAGTGGCTATTATACTAGACTTGGAGCCAGAAAAACCTGGGACTAGAATCCTAACTTTAGTACCTATTATGTACAGGGCACTGTGCTAAGCTAATTTACAAACAGCTTATTTGATCCTCACAACAACCCTGGGAGGTTAGGTGCTGTTATTATTCTCATTCTACAGATGAGGAAACTAGAGCAAACAGAAGTGACTTGTCCAGGATCACACAGTGTCTGAGGTCAAATTTGAACTCAAGTCTTCTTGACTCCAGGCCCTTAGTTCTATCCATTGTGTCCATCTATTTGGCCCATGCACAAGTTACTCAAGCTTTCAGTCTTCTTATCCAAAAAAATATGGATAAAAGTACATTCAATACTGACTACACAGGGTTGTTATGAAGTTCAAATGAGTACGTCCATGCCAAGCTCTTTGCAAACATTAAAATGCTGTAAACAGGTTTTGTCTTATCTAAAATTCAGTTCATTCAATCTTTCAATCAATAAGTGTTTATCAAGCTCCTACATGTACTGGGGATTCAAACAGAAAGAAAGAAATAATCCTTACTCACCAGAAACTTACATTCTAACTGATACACCTTCTTTCAATCTAACTCCATTCCTTCAATTTTTTGATGCATTAATTTATGATCATATCTGTTAATTATGCATAATTTTGCATTAGAATCACTCTTTAGTCCCTTCATGTTTGCTTTTCTCAACTTCTGGTGACTTAAAATTTTAATTGGTCATAACCATAGTTGACTGACTCCTTTTTTTTTTCATGCCTTATGCATAATGCTACCAACATAGCTATTTTTTTTTTAACAAATGCTTACTCCATGAACAAATATAATTGGTAACATTACTATGTGAGACAGAGTGAAAGGCAGAAGGTAAATGGCATTTGAGGTTTTCATTCTTTTGGTAACTCTGTTCAGTAGATTATGAGACAACTCATTGACCTTTGGGAAAATATTCAAATGAAGAAAAAACCACTGTCACCCAAAGAGACCTAACATGGAAAAGCAGAGGATAAATAACACATATTAAATATCAGTGAATTCTAATAACTTTAGAAAGTGGTCTGTAGTTAAAACATTTTACAATAACATCTTAATTGGCACAGATGACAGAGTGCCAGTCTGGAGTCAGGAAGACTCATCTTCCAAATTCAAGTCTGGCCTCAGACACTTACAAGCTGTGTTACTTAACCCTGTTTTCCTCAGTTTCTTCATCTGTAAAATTAGCTGGAGAAGGAAATGAAAACCACTCTAGTATCTTTGCCAAGAAAACCCCAAATGGGGTCATGAACAGTCAGACACAACTGAAAATGACTGAACAACAAAAATAGCACCGATTTCCCAGGGTTGTTGGCAACTTCAAATGAAATAATAGTCTTAAAATACTTAGAAGAGTGCCTAGTGTATAGTAAGCACTATGTAAATGTTAGGTATTATTGTTATCATCATCATCATCATCATCACTACTAGGTAGCTACCCATGGCAAGTCACCTAACCCTGTTTGCCTCATTTTCCTCCTCTGTAAAATGAGCTAGGGAAGCAAATACCAGACCACTCCAGTATCTTTGCTGTGAAAACCCAAATGACGTCACAAAGGGTCAGACATAACTGAAAATGATTAAACATAATTTTCTACCAGCAAAGGAGGACATTTGACCTATTAATAGGGTTTTGAAATTATTTATTTTTCACTTTTTTTTATAGGAGCAGAAAAGTACTAGGGCACCTCTCTGACCCCTCTGGGAAGAAAAGTTTGCAACATAAATTGAAGAAAAATGTTAGATTAATTACTAATTATATAATAACTAATTAATTAAATAGAACTTTTTGATTAAACCAGTAATAATTATTTACATATTCAAGCTATATATAATTTGAGTTAGACTTCAGATCTGTGATTTAATCACAGATTACTCACTCCACATAAGAAGGCCATCTTTCTAATATATAGATGTAAAAAGTTATCTTGACATTGAGAGTTAGATGGGTTGCACTTCATTATACAGTCAGAATGTTTCACAAGCAGGACTTGAATCTTGATCCTTCTATTTCCAAAAACCAACACCTATGAACTATACCATGCTACCTCTGTTTTTAAATTACTTCCTAATTCTTGTGTACCCAATATTAATATCTGATAATATCTGAGATCCCCATTTACTTGTTTATTTTACCAAAAGTTATGAAGTCCTATTTTTTAAGAAATTAATAGCATTTATATTTAATATGCCATGAATCATTCCTTGTATTTTTTAAATCAGTTAACCATAATATCATTGCCTTGAAATATATTTTGTATTTTTGTTCTTGAGTTAGTGTATTAGGCAATATGTGACAAGGGAACAGTTGTGGGAATAGGGTAATTAAGACTTGAACAGATGTCAGCATCAATAAGAAACTCCAATGAGGTGTAGGAGATAAATGTGCTCCTTCATCTGTCATGGCGGGCCTGGTTTCACTTGTGGTGGTGCATGGAGAGAGTTCAATCTCTCACAGATGAAAAACCTTCAAGTATAGTCTACAGAAAACTCCAAATATGTTAATGGTCTTACAAAACAAAGTGTCACATTTGAGAATGCCTAGTAACCCGACTCTGGTATTGACAATCTCTGAAAAGCATTTTTTTAACTTAAAATACATCAAGATTTATTTTTCCTAGTCCAAAATATATTGTCCATATGATCAAACTCATGGTACGATGATTAGATATGAAACTATTTTTCAACTATCATTGCTTTGAAAGGGGAGCAT
Organism: Vombatus ursinus; assembly: GCF_900497805.2. Classification (NCBI taxonomy): domain Eukaryota; kingdom Metazoa; phylum Chordata; class Mammalia; order Diprotodontia; family Vombatidae; genus Vombatus; species Vombatus ursinus. The sequence goes on from NW_020954599.1 coordinate 47,473,458, forward strand.
GAAGTGTTAGATAAAGAACTAGCCTCACAATCAAGGACATTCAGAGTCCAAGTTCAAAACTTGCCCTTATACACACCTGCTTTGTGATTTTGTATAAAGCAGTAAAACATTCTGAGGAGGAGGGAGGAGAGAGTGTGCACAAGGTAGGTCAAACTATCACTACCCCTATGTTCTCAGACCACTATCTCCCCTCAAATCTGAATAGAAAGAGCCCAGGACCCTGAACCCAAGAGTCTTGGGAATAGCTGAGTACTCCAGGCTATTGGACCTCCAGCCCACACCCTGCTGCCACCATTAAGGGGAGAATCATTGTGGAGAAGGGGCCAAGTAGCAGCTACTGGCAAACTGCTTCCCACTTAATGGATTTATAAGTATAATAGTAGGGCAGCTAGGAAACAGAGTGACAGCACTCCAGGCCTGGCATCAGGAAGACTCATCTTTGTGAGTTCAAATACAGCTTCAGACTGACTAGCTATATTACCCTGGACAAGTCACTTAACCATGTTTTCCTTAGTTCCTCATCTGTAAAATGAGTTGAAGAAGGAAATGGCAAACCACTTCAGTATCTTTACCAAGAAAACCCCATGGTGTTATGAAGAGTTGGACACAACTGAAATGCCTCAACAACAAGAAAGTATAATTGTCCTGGGAGTGGCAGCACTCCTAGGGGAGGTAAGCCAGACAATCTAAAGCAGCAAGGCACCACACAGGGAAAACAGGAGGCAGTCTGGTTGGTCAACCCATGACCACCCCTACAACCTTGGAGCACTGCTTCCCCTCAGAGCTATGGAGACATCCATGGAGTCTGGGAACATCATGTTTCCAGCCAAGTGACATTAGACATCATCCTGGGAAACCACCCCCTGTGGAAAGCCTGAAAACTGCTGTTGCAGATGCTATAGTCACACCAATTGAAGACCCAGAAAATAATGCTTTTCCAAAATCTTCAGCACTCTTAACTGGTTCAACATCAAGAAATTATATGATTTCATCAGTGAAAATGACACTAAAGAGTAGGGCTTCCAGGAGCCAAGACCCCTAAGTAAAAAGTAAGTTGCTTCTACCTTCCTTTATTAACCTCTGAAAGCCTAGAAAATATCACCTCAGGAAAACCCTGAAACAGCTGAACCAGAAGAAAGATGGGGTGCAGCAGTCCAGTACCCCAGGTAGTTTGAGGGATTAACAGGAAAGGCCCCTCTTGCCCTGAGGGAAGGGAGCAGTACAAATGGGAGGCCTCACAGCAAGCTAGTGGTAAGCCCCACGTCAGCATACCAGGGGGAGATCCTGAAAAACAGGTGATGGAGCAGGCAAACACCAACACCAGGACCTCTGAGAGCCTCAGTGAGGGTGGAGGACCAGTGGAAACCAGCTCAAAAAACCACCATGTGCCTTGGCATTCTACAGCAACTGGGTCTTCCAGTGCCTCAGCAAAACCCTGAGAATCACAATTTGTTAAAAAGGCCCCCCAGGTGGACAAACATCCTGCCACATCCATCTGAAAGGAGCTGAAGAAAGTGAAAGGCCAGGGTGAGCAGGCAACCTCCAGGGGCCAGATTACCCAATCTTACCCCTAGAGTTCCAGTGTTGCTGAACCCAGCCCAACACCAGGTAAGTTGTCAGAACCCTACAGCCTCCAACTGCCAGCAGTTGAGGCCCCAGCACACAAAGCCAGTGACCAGGCCTGGGCTCCCAACACCAGAAACTTGGGTCAGTGTCCCCTTCTCCCCAGCAGGAGAGCTCAATCACTTTAAAGGCCAAGAAATAAGCAAACACCATGAGCAAAAAGAAACATACTATAGATTCTTATTGTGGGAACAATGAAGATCAAGGCAGAAATTCTGAAGAGGACACCATTGTCAACAAACCCACATCTGGAACCTCAAAAGGGAATATGAAATGGTCTGAAGCCCAAAAAGCCTTCTTAGAAGAGCTCAAGAAGGATTTTAAATGTCAAATGAGAGAGGTAGAAGAAAAATTGGGAAAAGAAATGAGAGGTATGCAAGAGAGAGTCAATAGCTTGGAAAAGGAGGGACAAAATTAACTGTAGACAAGTCCTTAAAAATACAATTGGCCAAATGGGAAAGGAGGTACAAAATCTAACAAAAGACAAAAAGAAGAAAGCAATTCATTAAAAAATTAGAATTGGGCAAATGGAAGCTACTGACTCTATGAGAGAGCAAACAGTCAAACAGAAACAAAAGAATGAAAAAAAAATAGATGAAAATGTAAAATAGCTTATTGGTAAAGCAACTGACCTGGAAAATAGATCCAGGAGAGACAAAATGGGCATAATCTTTCAGGGGAGGAAATGGATATTCAACAAAATAGGGGACTTCCAAACCTTCCTGATAAAAAGAGCTCAACAGAAAATTTGATCTTCAAATACAAAACTCAAGAGAGGCATAAAAAGGTAAACAGGATAGAAAGAAACAACATGTCATTAATAAGGAAAAACTGTTTACATCCCCACAAGGGAAGATGATACTTGTAACTCTTGAGAGCTGTGTTGTTATTACACCATGTTAAAGGGGTATACATAGAGGAGGTAGGTATAAGTTGACTTTGATATAATGATAAAAAAAATCTAATCAAGTGAGTTAAATGGATCCAAGTAGATTAATATGATTTAAGAAAATGTACTGAGAGAAAAGGAAAGGAGGAGGCAGACAAAGGTAAGTTACAGGAAAAGGCACAAAAATTTATTACACTAGAGGGAAAGAAGGGAGAGATATAAGCATTGTTTGAACCTTACTCTCATCGGATTTGGCTTAAGAAGGGAATAACATAATCAGTTAGGTATAGAAATCTAACTTGCCATATAGGAAGTGTGAGGAAAAAGGGGAAAGAAAAGGGAGGGAGGATAGAGGGGAGGGAAGAAGTAGTAAGGGTAAAGGGGAAGAAAAGGGAGGGTCTAATAGAAGAAAGGTGGGACTGAGGGAGGCAATGATCAAAAGCAAAACACTAATGATGAGGGAAAGGGAGAAATGAGAAAGAAAAGCATAAACAGGGGGGAAATGGGATAGAGAGAAAGACATAGATAGTAATCATAACTGTGAATGTGAATGGGATGAACTCTTCCATGAAACGGAAGCAGACAGCAGAATGGGTTAAAAACCATAATCCTACAATATGTTGTTTACAGGAAAGACATTTGAAACAGAGGGACACACTCAGAGTAAAGGTAATCATAGCTGCAGTCCAAAAATATAATCCAAAAAGTTCTTCAAAATATTCCGTTAGATTATATAAAATTGATGAAATTATTTTATCATTATAGTTTAAAAACTTCAGGAAATAGAGCAAACAATGCGATTTTAATTAGAACTATATATAGAAAATTATATAATAGTTATATAATTTATGACTAGCTTGATATTATATATATATATAGATATATATATACTCACAGCTAGATGTATACATAAGTGTGTATGTCAAGCTATTTATAAAATTGGAAATCAAGAATCCAGTAGTATTTTGGAAACAACTGACCCTGTGTTTATATGTTTTGGGAATTCAAGGAAGCAAGTTCAAATTCTGTTTGAAGGACTAGGAGAAAAATGTCAACTACTGATGTTTTGTAACTTCATGATAGGTTCTTTAATATCTAAGTTTTTTGGAATCCCTAACTCCCTTCAAATCTCAGCTCAGATCTACCTATCTAATAGAAGCTCCCCATAATGTCCCAACTGTAAGTGCTCTCCCTCTCTTTCCCTCAAATGACTTTGGTTTACCTCATAAATATTTTGTATTTCTTCATCTGTTTACGTGTTGTTTCCTTAATGTTCTCAAGAACAGCTACTCTTTCACTTTTGTCTCTATATCTCTACCGCCTAGTGCAGTGCCTGATATAGAGTAGTTCTTAATAACCACTTGTGGAATTGGAAGGAAGGAAGGAAGGAAGGAACAAAGAAAGGAAGGAAAGAAAGAAGGAAGGAAGGAACGAAGAAAGGAAGGAAAGAAGGAAGGAAGGAAGGAAAGATTTGCTAAATACCTTTTTGCCAAGTCTTGTGCTAAGCACTTTTACAAATATCTCATTTGATCCTCAAAATAATGGAGAGGTAGGTGGTCATTATCCCCCATTTTACAGTTGAGGAAGCCGAAGGAAACAGAGGTTAAGTGATTTGCCCAGGACCACAAGGCCAGCAAATGTTTGAGGCTAGAATTGAACTTGGGGCATTCTCATTCTAAATCTAGCATCCTATTCACCTTACCACCTAGCTGTCATTATTCCAAGCTTTTCCCAAGAATGGAGATATTGAAACCATTTTTGTGGGGGGAATACTTGAAGTTGAGTTCTTTTGAAGTCAATGATTGGGAGTTTAGTCATATTATATGATAAAGCTATGAAAGAGAGAGACAGACAGAGAGAGAGAGAGAGAGAGAGAGAGAGAGAGAAAGAGGGAGAATGAGAAAATATGAAGTAATGGTTTAAGCAGACTCCAGAATACCCCTAGGTTAATGAGAAAAAATGACAAGTAGGCACTGCCCTCAAGGAACTCATGGGATTCATAATCTAATAGAAGTACAACTCTGTATATTTTACCAGTATGAATCTATGAAAATCCAAATTATGCAGATAACTCTCAGAACCCTTATTTTAGCCTATGAAAGAACTAGAGAAGCACCTGGAGTAAGAAAACAACATCCGTCCCTAAATGCACTCACTCACTTACTCACACAGGCATTCAATTTAAAAGATGACGTGCTTTCAGATCTGATTGAGGGACTAGAAAGACAAATCAGAGAAGTAACCAGATAATGGGCACAGTAAACTAAGGTGCTAATATAAAATTATTTCTTTTCCTCCCTAAAAAAAAATAGATCATTAAACACTATTACTTAACTAACTCATAGGGTTGTTACAAGGAAAGTGTTTTGTAAACCATAAAGTACAATATAAATGTGATTTATTACTACCAGTATTATTATTGATTCAATAGAATTTAAATGATACTTTTAAAAAAATCAAGTAAATAAACATGTTAACTATAATAGAGCAAAATATTTCTGCTACAGATATCATAAATGTTTGATTTGTGATCATATTTTATTATATAATAGTATTTCAATACAATAGTTTCAAAAATACGGTAAATCAATGCACCATCATCAATGATGCATGACCATTTTTATCTTGGGGCCGTGTGCATGTGTATATGCACATAAGTAAGTGTGTGTATATGCATATAGGTATGAGTGTGAGTATATATTTATACACACACACACGCACACACACACACATATATATATACACATTTATGTACGTATATATTTCTGCCATTTATTTGCTACTTCAGAAATAAAGAAAGAACCATCTCTCACTTTCCTTTTCCCTTTGTCCACTTCTCTGTTACTATATATTTGGGGAGTATATGAAACATATACTTTGAAATCACTCAGAATAGATTTCATCAAATGAAATTCAGAGTTGGTGAACTGATTCTCTTCACAGGGCTATGGTTCCTGGTCCTCAGGAGCCTCTGGAAGCTTGTAACCCTGCCAACTGAAACTTAGAATACTGAAGGGAGAGTAAAGCTTCTAGGCACCCAGCAAGAAGCAATTCAATGCCTAATAACAGGCTTTGAAATAAGAGGAATAAAAGAAGATAGAATAGCAGCATTTCTATTACAGAATAACTTTTTTTTTCCTGCTGACAGAAACTCAGGCCAGGAATTAGCCATAACTTAGGAGAAATGGCATATTCCAGTTTTTCCCCAATAGAGAGAAAGTCTTATGGCCTCCAGATGTGCCATGAATATTCCCAAACTCTCTGAACAGAAAAGCCCAAACACCTATGACCCTTGCTAATCAGAAAGAAATTGCAATAATCTTATCCTGTTTCTACCACACAGTCCCTTACCCCAACTTCATTTGTGGTCAAGCCAGTTTTTAAATTACATTCCCAAAGTAATGGTGTGGCTTGACAAGCTAGTACATCTACCCTCTCTAAGTCTATTGTTTCCATAAATTTAATTAAATCCCAAATCCAAGTATTAGGTATTGAATTCAACAAGTAGTCCATGAGTTGATAATTAACCTGTTAAAATGAATAAAACAAGCTGATGCTCATTTTGGATTCTACTGGAAATCTTAGGTAACAGCCTAAAAGTGAAGTAACATTTTTGCATTATTAGAAACTTATTTTGAATACTGTACTCAAGCCTCCAACTATGATTGTATCCAAAAATAATCAAACAAAAATTAACTTTTCATAAAAATAATACTTTTAGCCATGGCAATGCAGTCAGTTTCATAAAATCTGAAAGAAGTGTATATTGCTTGAAAACTTATACAAAAATGGAGGGGGCAGAGCCAAGATGGCAGAGTAAAAGCAGTGACTTGCTTGAGCTCTCCCCCAAATCCCTCCAAATACCTGTAAAATTGGCTCTAAACAAATTCTAGAGCAGTAGAACCCACAAAAAGACAGAGTAAAACAAATTTCCATTCCAAGACCACCTCAATGGTTGATAGGAAAGATCTATTGTGCTGGACTGGGGGAGGAGCACAGTTCAGCGTGAGACATGCAGGCAAAGACCAGGCCTCAGTGAACCTGAAACAGGCCTCAGGGGTCAGGATCATGGGGAGCTGTGGCAGTTTCCAGACTTCTCAAACCACAAATGCCAAAGACAACTTAGAAGGTCAGTAGGAAAGGTCTGTCAGACCTGAATGAGAAAGGAGTGTGGTCTGGCCCCAGTCCTGGTGCAGCCCCAGGTGAGCAGCTGCTTCTATTGCTCTCAGGTCACAGACAGTGGGGGAATTGAGTGACTCATCAGAGGGGGATTGCAGGGATCTCTTTGCTGGTGCTGAGGCAGGATTCTCTTGCTTTGCCTCTGCTTGGTTTAGGGTTGTAGTCCTGGGTGGTGGTCCTGGTGCATAAGTGATGGAGCTTGTGGCAGTGGTGGAGAGGGAATCCTCCTCACAGTTCCAAAACAGAAAAGAATGCTTGTGGTCACTCATAGACCAGATCCCAGGCCAGGAAAGGAGAAAATAACTCGCCTTTGATCATACCACCTTGGAGAAATGAAAATTTACAGGTTCCTAGAAGTATCTCTGAAAACAACTGCACAAAACCCCTTAAACTTGGGACACTACATTCTCCACACTGGAAGCAGACCTCTACCTTAACAAAGAGTTTAAAAGTCAAGTGATTGGTTGGGAATATGAGCGAACAGTGCAAAAAAAAGTCAGACAATAGAATCTTACTTTGTTGACAAAGAAGTTCAAAACATACAACCAGAAGAAGACAACAAAGTCAAAGCTCCTATATCCAAAGCCTCAAAGAAAAAATAAGAATCAATCCCAGGCCATAGAAGAGCTCAAAAAGCATTTTGAGAAGCAAGTAAGAGAAGTAGAGGAAAAACTGGGAAAAATAAATGAGAGTGATTCAAGAAAATCATGAAAAACAAGTCAACAGTTTGCTAAAGGAGACCCTCAAAAATACTGAAGAAAATAATTCTTTAAAAATCAGAAAGGAGCAAATGGAAGCTAATGACTTTATGAGGAATCAAGAAGTTTTGAAAAACAAAATCAAAAGACTGAAAAAAAAGAAGATAATGTGAAATATCTCATTGGAAAAACAACTGACCTGGAAAATAGATCCAGGAGAGAGAATTTAAAAATTATTGGACTATCTGAAAGCCATGATCAAAAAAAGAGCCTAGACATCATCTTTCAAGAAATTATCAAGGAAAACTGCCCTGATATTTTAGAACCAGAGGGCAAAATAGAAATTGAAAGAATTCACTGATCTCCTCCTGAAAGAGATCCCCAAAGGAAAACTCCTAGGAATGTTATAGCCAAATTCCAGAATTCCCAGTTCAAGAAGAAAATATTGCAAGCAGCCAGAAAGAAACAGTTCAAATATTGTGGAAACACAATCAGGACAACACAGGATTTAGCTGCTTCTGCATTAAGGGACAGGAGGGCTTGGAATGTGATATTCCAGAGGTCAAAGGAGCTAGGATTAAAACCAAGAATCACCTATCCAGCAAAACTGAATATATTCCTTTAGGGGAAAAATAGACATTCAGTGACATAGAGGATTTTCAAGCATTCTTGATGAAAACATTAGAGTTGAATAGAATTCTTGACTTTCAAATACAAGACTCAAGAGAAGCATGAAAAGGTAAAGAGGAAAGATAAATCATGTGGGACTTATTAAAGCTGAACTGTTTATATTCCTACATTGAAAGATGATATTTGTAATTCGTGAGACCTTTCTCAGTATTAGAGTTGTTGGAGGGATACATATATATATATACATACATATTATATATATATATACACACACACATATATACATATATATATGTATATATATATGTATATATATGCATACATATGCATATATATGTGTGTATATATATATGCATACATACATACATACACACAGGTTGAGTTGAAGATGAAGGGATGATATCTAAAAAATTTAATAGATGAGAGAGGGTGATGCTGGGAGAAGGAGAAAGGTAGAGGTAGAATGGGGTAAATTACATCACATAAAACAGACAAGGAAAAGCATTCATAGTGGAGGGGAAGTGTGGGAAGGTGAAAGGGAATGAGTGAATCTTACTCTCATTGGATTTGGTTTAAGGAGGGAATGACATACACACACAATTAGGTATGGAAATCTATCTTACCCTACAGGAGAATAAGGGGTAAGGATTAGAGAGAGGGAGATGCTAGAAAGGAAGTCAGATTAGGGCAGGAGGTAATCAGAAGCAAACACTTTTGAGGAGGGTTATGGTCAAAGGAGAGAATAGAATAAATGAGGAGTGGGATAGGATGAAGGGAAATAAAGTTAGTTTTTCACAACATGGCTAATATGGAAGTTTTTTTGCATGACTACACATGTATAACCTGTATCGAGTTGCTTGCCTTCTCAATGAGGGTGGATGGGGAGGGAGAAAGGAGAGAATTTGGAACCCAAAGTTTTAAAAACAAATATTAAAAAAAATTGTTTTTAACATGCAACTGGCAGATAAGATATATAGACAATGGGGTATAGAAATCTATCCTGCCCTGCAGGAAAATAGAAGGGGAAGGGGATAAGAGAAAGAGGGAGGTGATAGAAGGGAGGGCAGTTCAGGGAAGGAGTATTCAGAATGCATATCATCTTGGGATGAGGAGAGGGGAGAGATGGTGAGAAAATTTGGAACTCAAAATTTTATGGAAGTGAATATTGAAAACTAAAATACATAAAATTAATTTTAAAAATACTAAAAAAAAGGAATGGAGCAGTTAAGTTTTCTAAAAGTGCTACCATTGAAAAGCAGAAGATAAAAACATTTTTCATCTTATTTTGTATAAAGCTTCTAGAAACACATTTTTAAAGCCATCAACAGTTGCACAATGTGAAATAAATTCAGCAAATAAATATGGATGGACCAAAAATATACATACAATTATTATCTATTAATCTATTTTATCCTATCATCACTTCTCATTCTTAAACTTTAAAAATGTGGATGTAACCATTGAATGTTTCTTCAAAAAGTTTTTAGAATTGGTTCTCTTTGCTTAAAATTACTTATAAAGGCTATCAGAATGTCATCCAATTATCAACTGAGACAACATAAGAAAATGCTTTATAAACTTTAAAGATCTTTTCATATATCAGCTATAATTATTAAATGTCTATGTAGTTAAAGTATTATAATTATTGTTACTGTTATTATTGTTATTATTAATCATCTTTTTTCTTTTTGAAATGGTACTCTGTTTGTCTTTCTAATATACAGATAAAGACTAATCTATTGAGAATTGAAGGATATTGAGGGATACAAATTATGAGGTCCTGTTAATTTGTGTTACTATCAATCCAAGAAAAGATATTTTGCAAAGTACTTACTGCTACAAAATAAAATCATCTGAAGAAATAAGGATAGCCTTTTATCCATTTTCCAATTTTTATCTTTAACAACTTGGTTGTCTGAGGTTACACAGATGATTTGGAAATGATTCTTATAAGTTTACTGTCAATGGAGCTGCCCCTTGTTCTGTAGCTAGAAAAGTATGTGAAACCTCAATAGAATAGTAGAAATTGTCAGAGCTTGTACTTCATTGGGATAACTTTATATGATTTCTTAGTTTGAGATTACTTTGGGTATGTCTTAATGCTTCCTAGGTTAAAGTCAAAGATACTCTGAATTGGTGGGGAAGAATAAATCTTCCATTGAAGGTTAAGTAGTTCTAGATAACAACATTCAATTACCCAGGCAAAGGATAAGGGCCAGGACTGATTTAGTGGTATAGGGAATTCCTGGTAAAGATCTTTTTCTTACAGTGAAAGTCAGTACCTTCTCTAAAATTTGAAGTTTAGAAAATTGCTGAGACAAATGATGCCACTCTCAAATAGTAAAAGGGCCCCCTAAATCTTACATAAAAGATCCCTGTAAGACACATATCTACTTAGAAAACCACATATAAATATCATGTATGTTATATGTTATTTTATTTTGTTAAATATTTCCCAACTATGTTTTAGTCTGGTACAACTTGCATTTGAGAGTTTTGTGGACCAAGTTATTCACACCTCTGACCTAAAGCACTGAGAGATTATTTGTTGAGGGTCATAGAGCCAGTATGTGTCAGATGGAACACTTGAATCCAGGGTTTCCTGACTCTGAGGCCCATTCCTCAGCCATTATGCCAAGATGCCTCTTATTCAGGCAGCCTCTTTTTTTTTAAAGGTATGTACATAGCTGAAGCATATTTTCTTCTTTATTTCTTTTTTTTTAAATACCCATAACCAAGCTCTCCTATTTCCTGTCGCAGCTCACAAATGGACTCCAGGAATGGGAGCTCAAGGAACCAAAACTTCAATTACCATTTGCCTTCATCTAGAGGATCTAAAGGCCTTACTTAGTTAATGGAAACATGCTTAAAATTTGCTCGATTGTTACTCTTAAGAGACAAAGACAAATCAAAAACCACTATGGAGGTAAGACATAGGCAACAAGAATAAGAATGCCCTCAATTTAAAAAAATGCATACAAAAGTTTCTGCTTGCTTGTATCACTATCTTCTTTTTACTTTGTCATTCTGAACCACTAAACAATAAAAATGCTCAATTTGACTCAAGCAAAGTCGCCAGAAAAGCAATATGTGCATGCTCAACAAGTTATAAATTAGACATTAAGCTTACAGGAAAGTAAACCCTCAGCATTATTTCAACTGACTGTACTATTCTTTCAGACAGAGTACTCTTTTTGGCCCAGTTTTTGAGTGGATGAAACATATTTAGAGGAAGAAAAAGTTACTTAGGGAAAAACCAAGATCTTTCATCAGAAAATGGTAATTCTAGATGCTAAAGACCAAAAGCTCAAAGACTCAGCTGGGAAAAAATAGATGATACAATAGCTGAAAATATGAAGCCTCTCTTTAATGGAGGTTCATGATATCAAACAATATTCTGTGCATTGCTAGGAGAGAAAAAAAATGTATCTGTTGATATTCAAAATAAAATGGTCTATATATCTAATGCTGTTGAGTATAATGCAGTAGCCTTTATCAAGCTGGGGAAAATACATACGACAATAAGAACAAGAACACTTTTTACTATATGGCACTAACTAACCAAGCCTTTCCCATTCTTGAAAAAAGAATGGGAACCTCTAAATGATTATATGATGGTTATTGTCACAAGTACTTTTTGCCTTGTTATTGCAGCTTACAGCTGTCATACAGTTTCTGTACTCACAATTTTATGAACTCCCTCAAGCAAATGATGGCTGGAACACTCCCTCCTCTGCTCTGATTACTAATCTACCTGACTTCCTTTAAATCTCAATTCAAATCTTATTTTCTATATAGGAAGCCTTTCCTAAACCCATTTAATTCCAGTGATTTCTCTCTCTTAATTATTTCCTATCTATGGTGCATCTTGCTTTGTATATATTTGTTGACATTTTGCCTACTCAATTAAATTGCAACGTCCTTGAAGGTAAGGATTATCATTTACCTCTTTTTATTTCTCCAAAGCTTAACTCAGAGTCTGGCACATAGTAGGCATTTAATAAATATTTATTGATTGATTGTAACATGTTTCCTTGGAGCTCTTCAGGGTTACCCTACTGTGAGGCTATTCCTATTCTTTCAAAAGAAAATTTGGATTTTTTTTTCAAGAAGCAAAAGAGCTGATTTATAAGAGAAATCTGATTGTAGTCCTTGGTGACATGACTGAAAATCTATCTCACTTGGCAAGGCTGATATTGATATATCTTAATTCTTTCACTCAGTTTTGCAGTTCAGACCATTAGTGGAAGTACACTTTCCATCATTTATATTACTTTTGATACACAAATATGGTAATACTTCAGCATTATTCTTATTTTTGAACATCTTGTCCAAACTCACAGCTTTATAGCCTTCCCCTCACCCCACATACATACATTTCCTTTCCATATTATGTTTCACAAATCCCAGTCTCTATTCAGATAGAAAAGAAGTTATTAGCCATAGTTATTAGCTGATTGGTCTTTGTATATTGATATGGGTTGTTGTTGGGTTTTTTTTTTTTTTTTAGATTTTTCTTGTGTTCCAGAACATGTTTATCCAACTCATCTCCTTTTTAAATTATAAAAGCTCCACAGGTCAAAAGTTTCTCAAAACCATGTCATCATTACATTACCTAGTGCAGAGCTTAGGAAATAGTAGTAGTCTCAACTACAGCTACTCTTTGATTTTAAGTGATTGTCCTTGTGTCCCTTTCCCACTCTCAGATTTAAACATCAGGAAAGATATTTACATTTGGAATTTAATTAACATTTTACATAATACACAGTCAACAGTTTATCTGAGTGGTGGTAGGCTTTTGGTCTTCTCTGGCAATACTGCATGATAAGATAATGAACTTAGAAACTAAATCATTACCAGAATTGCAGAAATTGATCCTTAAAAATGTTTTATCATCTTGTATATTGAGAAATGTGTTGCTTTTAGGGGGTGAGGGATAAGTATCCCTCACTTTCTCATTTTTGTAAAAAATATTCAGTCAAGGACAAATAGCCATGCTAACCCTGGGGAACCTATGTAAACATGTTAAGAAAATTCTTCCTCTAGAATCTGGACATATGTGAAACAAACTTGTACTAAATTTACCCAGAAGCAAAGTATGTTCTCTTATTTCTTTCATTGAAATATACTAATGGAAAGTGAAGGAACTAACAAATAAATAAGCAAAGCACTACTAATCATCCTAATTTTGGAGGGAGAAAGAGACTTCTGACTGGTAGTAGCCTCACATTTTAAAGATGTCACATGTGAGGCCCAGAAAATGAACTTATTTCCTCAAAGACAGACAATGAGTTAGTGCTAAGATCAAGATTTAAACTCACTTCTCTTCTTTCCTCATCCAAAGCCCTTTGGCCAGGACCACATTGCCTGTTGTAACACAACCTTTCTCTGAGTGCTCTGAGTATCAGAGTTACCTCAGGTCCATATTCCCATTTTTTTTCCTGAGATGATCATTTATTAAATTGTTGAGTGGAGTGCTAAAAAAAAATTCCTCCAGGCACAACACATTGCCTTTAACCACTTACTGAAGGGAAAAGCAATAATTTCTCTCAAGCTTTCAATTTCTGGTTTCTAGACTTTGGTCATTTTCAGAAATAGATGCAGTTCACTTAAATTCACTGAACTGAAACAAGCGTTCCATTTCCACCTAGCATTTCCTCACTTTGAAACGAAGTCTTTTGAAAATGCAATCTTAATTTTGCACTCCTGACTCTAAAGATGCAATGAGAATGGTACCAGGTAAAAGTAATTCTGTAACAGGGAAATGATAGCTAGACAGAGGAAATTGCATAGAAAGTAAGATCAGAGTCTAAACATTAGATTGTTGATCTTTTTTACCAAATGGGTTCACAGTAAAATACTTCATTTCATTCAAATTCGGGCTGTCTTGCAAGGGGTCAGAAATGGGAAGAGTTAGAGGAAGTGACTCATTCAGCAAAGTTCCCCACAGTAAAGTAATGAAATTATTTTTGTATTTAGTTAATTCACTTCTTCTCTGTTCTGATTTAAAGTTCTCCTTGAAGGGCTTTTAAAATGTATGAGTATTTTCTGGCTTTGTACACACAGGTGGCTATATTCCATTGGAATACTGGCAGCCTCATATTGGGCATCTGGTGGTTAGAGGCTGAATTGTTGCCTAACACTGCCAAGTGCTCTTTGGAATCCATCCATTCCCATAAAAAGGAATGTTTAAGGAAAAACTGATAACAAGAAAAACAAAAAAACCTACATGAAAATATCAATTGTTGGATAGTTCTGTCTCTTGATGTCATCACGTGTCTTATAAAAGATTAAAAAAAAAACATCTTAGTATTACCTCCAGAAAAAAACAAAACAAACAAAAAAAAAAACTTGAAATGTCTAGGACTCCAGTGAGAAAGAATTCTCTCTTAATTCCTGGCTTAACTTTAATGTTTACCCAAAGGTAATCTAGTCTAATAATGGCTTTGCTAAATTATTTGCATCTACATGCAGCTAGATTTTCCAAATATTATTTGGATATGTATTCGTATATACCTTTTTTGGTTGGGGGAAAGAGTATCTTCACTACTTATATTGCTATTCTAAAAGGAATGAAAAAGAAAATACTAAAAATACTGCCAAATGAGTGCATAAACTTTTTTGGATGATTAGTGGCTGGGTTCAGGGCTTTCATAAAAGGATAACATAAGTATAGTGAAATTTGCATATATATATAATTTCCTTTGTTGTTATGTAGATATGTGTAAGTTTCAGGAAGATCTGTTATCCTTCCACGTGATACTTTGTATTTTAGACTCATTTCTATATAACTAACTAACCACAAAGGAAACAAAGGAATATTTATTTGAGAGATCTTATGGCAAAAGGGTGCTATGAGATCTTTTAATGGAAGAACAAAACACATTTAGGATAAAAAGATTTGTAAGTGCTTCAGAGTTAATTACATATTACATTATGCAATTGTTGGAATGATGATCAAAATGAATTCACTTCAAAAAAGTGAATATAAAACCATAGATTGGACATTAATGGAAGAAATACACATAATGGAACATGGCCTCATTTTTAGATAATTGAAGTTTGATTCTACCAATTTAGTAATTTTTCATCCCTGTTCTCATAATGAACTCATTTGTCATCTAAGGGGGTGTATTCTGATTCTCCCTTGGATTCTGCTGTAATGTCCAACTTGTCATCCATTCAGACTCCATTTGGACTCTAATCAATATATCTTTTTGGAAGATAAGCCAAGATATTCTCCAGGAGGGAAAAATGTGTTGATCTCTAGAAACAGCATTCCCTATGGCATAAATTGTATGTGTCTTCTTCCTTAGGGATCTAATTATTTACACAATTTACAAAAGTCATTGTCAATTTATAATTGAAAAATAGTTGAATACACCAAAATATACAAAATAGAACTATGCAAAATTATATGACCATACCATAGTGACATATAATCATGAGCAAAAGAAATAATATTCTCATCTGTAAATATCATCAAATACATTCAGAGCGTTGACAAAAATCAGAGAACTCACTACAAGTGGTTTGGCTACTCAGTGCCCATTCCATGCCCATGTAAATTTATGAAGCTAATGGGAAAAATATGACCAACAGTCTTACAAAACAGATACAAGTTCAAAATGGTCCACTGTCCAGCAGCGTCTCCTTCTGTTCCTTCCCTTTTTGGTGAAGTCAGAAAGTGAGAATGAGAGAAAGGAGTGCAAAGAATCAGATAGATTTAAAAACAACCCTCAAACATGAATTTGTTTTTGCTATTCTCAATGTGTGTATTTTTTTTTCCTGTGACCAGCTAGCTAATGAAGCAAAGAACTCAATCCATATGTGAAATCAGAAAAATAAGTTGCAGCTGTACAGAAGAATGCTTGTAAGTTCTCCTTGAAGAGTGCAATAAGGGCAGGTAAAGGTGTAATTGGTTTCAAAATGTGTTCAAGTCAACAAGAAAGTAATTTAATGGAGAACTTGGTTATCTTTCCATGCTATATTCATGATAAAAATGAGTGAAAATAGCCCACTTTCCTTTCACTCACATTTGGCCAAACTGTCCAGTCAGTTACTACCACTATTGTCTTATTGATTCTAACACTTCATCAACCATCACACATTCCCTATGTGAGAGATACAGGCCATGACCATCCTAGTTTAGGCCTACATGACTCCTGACATAAGATATTATAACAGCCTCTGATGACATGCCTATTTAGTTCATCATTCATGCAGCTCCCAAATTAATATTCGTAAATAATGTGTCTGACTATGTCACGTTCCTACTCAAGAAGCTTTAATGGTTTTCTGAGGCCTTTAGGATGAAATAAAAACTCCTCTATTTGACAATCAAAACTTTTCACAATCTGGCTTCAATACATCTTACCAGATTGATTACACATTACCTCCAGAATCTCCCTATGCATACCACAGTCCATTCAAATAAACCTACCTGCTAAACTTTGTATATGATATTCAATATCCTAAATCCATGGGCTGCCCTCTCATAAATGAAAGACTCTTCCACCTCACTTCTACTTCTTACAACCCTTAATTATTTACTTTCCTGTGAACAGATTTTATTCAGCTTACTGTTAACTCCTTCATGGTATGTCCTATCTCACATCAAGTTTGTAAAACTAATTCCTAGCACAGTTCTTGGTATATGGTAGGTACTTAGTAAATGTTTTTGAATAAATTATTACCAAAATGAAATAAATAGTACTGAGAAGAAGGAGATATAGTGCCCCATTAAAAAAGTTCCAACCCAATCAATTTCAAATAGAGGTTGACTTAGAAAAATGGGAAATGAGTAAATGTAAAGACATTGATTCTCTTTATGACAATTTCTTAGATAAATTTAATTTATGATTAGTAGAAAGTATGGGCAGGTACTATTTCATTGTTGCAGCTATTGTTTTGCTTTATTTTTCTTGTTTTACACCTTGGAAATCAGCAATTGCTACAAAGTAAGGCTTGATTTATGGTTCTGTTGATTGTCCAGACTTGAGAAAGTGATGGAAAAATGTTAATGCAGATTAAATTTAAAAGGGTGGCACATTTACTTTTTTTTTGTTTTTGCTGGAGAGCCAAGTGAACATACCCCTGGAGGTACCATTTCTAGTTGGGGTTCTTGGGAAAGGCCTCTTTTAGCAAGAGGTATTTGAGATGATCCTTCAAGAGGAGAAAAAAATATTTAAACAGATAAAGGTATAGAAAGAGACCTTTCTAGGCATGGAGGACCTAAAATGCGTAGGCAGATAAGGAAGCCAAGGAGGGACAAGATTAAGCAACAGCTAAATTATCTGGTTTGGTGGTTTGACTGGAATAACAGTAGTTTGATTTGGGGAATTATGAAATAATAAGAGAAACCTAGGCTGGAAATGGATTATGGAAGGCTTTGAATGCCAAACTAAGAAGTTTACATTTTATCTTATGGCTAGCAGAGAGCCATTGATTTTATTTATTTTTTTTTTATTAAAGGTGCAATGGCATGATAAGACTTGTGTGAATGGAAAGTTAATACTGATGTGGAGAATAAATCATGGAGGGGAAAGTACAGAGTCAGGGATGAAAGAGACATTGTGGTAGATTTAACAAGACTTTGTCATTCATTGGATATGAGAATGAGTGAGAGGGTGGTTTCAAAACTAAATTAAATTTAGGGAGTACCAAAGGACATTGGTGAGGGTGGGGGAAGAAGGAGAGGAAGGAAGTTGTAAGAGCCAGTCAGCATTTTTTCTTCTGCATTAGTCAAGGTGCTCCACTCCCAATTTCTGCCTCATTTCTGCCTTCCTCCCATTTCCTTTTGGCTGTCAGCAAACTTTGGTAATTATACTGAATAGACAAGGGGACAAGGTGCATTGTGGTTCCCTGGGGCATCATTTTTAGCTTCCAATACACTTCTATTTTCCAATATTAGAGCAGTGATTGAGTCTGAAACATTTTCCTGGTTATTTCCTTGGGCCAAAAGGTGCATAATTAAAAACTTGAAAGGAAAGAAAAAGAAATTCAAAATGTAAACTTATCATCACCAGTCAATCATCCCAGAAAATATATTGCAGTCTCTCCTTGTTTTCACAAAGAAGAATGCATTATCATATTCACACATACAAGTCTCGGTTGTAATGTTTCAGAGTGTTTACTGCAATAAGCCTGGGGAGACAATAAACATTGACTTGCACTCAAAAAATTCTTTCCCTTTTGATAGTATCATATAATGGTGAGAATAATGGTACACCAGGGAGGAGGAGATGTTATTCAAACAAATATAGCAATTATAAAATGGTTGAAGTCACTGGATTGTCTGTAAAATATTAATACACAGAATATTTTGGTGGCTTCATGGTTTTATTTACCAGTGTTCATTAAAAACCTCTATGTCTTTTCAGCAATTCCTTTCACTCTATCTCCACAAATCCTTGTTTTTGTTTTGTTTTGTTTTTTATTAAATAGCTACCTTAAAGAGCAAGTCCGAGGTGAGATTTGAACATAGATGTTTCTGGATCAAAGGTCAGCTTTTTCTCCACATTACATTGCCTCTTACTAACACATGTTGGCTATGCGACCTTGGGCAAGTTACTTAGCATCTCAGTACTCTGTGCAGTTCTCTAAGACCACCAATTTCATAGAAAGTGCAAATCTGAATAGGTAGAAAAAATTTTGTCATCTAACACTGATTGATTGATTCAATACAGTTATTTCTCTGATCCTACCACTCTGCCCTTCTCACCAAAAATCACCTAATTATCAAATCCAATCATCTTTTTTCAATATGCATATGCCTTATTTTTCTACAAGAGTTGACAGTATAAATGACCCTTTTCTTCATTACACTCTCTCCTTTGCTTCTGTCATGGTTTTCTCCTATTTTTTCTTTCCCTTACCCATTTAATCATTCCCTTTTTCTGATTTTCTTCATTGATTTATCTTGTTTGTCCTACTCATAAGAACAAGTACCCATTAATGATGTATTTAACAGACACTTTATCAAAAATTGCCTTAAGCATCTACTGTATACAAGGTGTCATGCTAGAATCTGGGAACACAAGTCAAAAATGAAATACAGTCCTTGCCCTAAAGTAACTTACATTCTATTACTTCTCCAGGATTTCTTTACCAAAAAAGTCATCTCAGTGTCCCTCTTGAGTGATGATTTTTTGCTTATCTAAACATTTACTTCCATGCTACAAATTGTGTCTACAGTATGTTCCTCCAGCTCCATAAAACTATTACTGGGCTTATAGGGGGGATTTGTTTTAAAGCATGGAAGTAGTTAGCTGATCAGTGCTCCTGCAATCAGAGAAGGAAGAAACCTGGGAAAACTGGGCAAGCTGAGATACGAGGAACTATTTTACTTTCTTAAGATTCAGTTTCCTGATCTTTAAAATTAGATCATTGGACTCAAGAGCTTCTAAAATTTCTTCCAGCTTTAAATCTATAATTATTTTTACCTATATTCCAATATGATAGATGCAATCAAAACATATAAGGAGTGATAATAACACAGTTTAGTGATAGTGCACTGTATTTAGAGTGAAAGGATCTGGGTTCAAACCTGATTCTGCTACTTACCACTTTTGGAACCATGGGCAACTCACATAATCTCTCTGAGGCTAAGCACCCTCATCAATAAAGTGAAGGAGTTGGACAAGATGGCCTCCCAGGTCCCTTCCTGCTCACAAACCATGACCCTTTGATAAATCACTACTCCTTCAATCCTCCTATTTAAAGTAGGTCTCAGACTTCAGTGGGAAGAGCACCAGTCTTTCAAACAATTGACTTTCAAGTCACATACTTACTAGCTGCATAACTTTAGGCAAGTCATTTTATCTCTCTGAAGTTTAGTTTCCTCAGTGGTAAATGTAGTTAGCAATACTTACACTACTGATCTTACTATTTGTAAGGGAAGACAAAAACAAAAAAAATAACTTTTTAAAAGTTAAAATGCTATATGAAATGATAGGGCCACTGTCTCTGCCCTCCTTTGTTCTAGTAGCTCTGGCATTCTACCTGAATTCCAGGAAATCCCTTTTACTGTCTGGGTTTCAGTTTCTACCTTTGTATAACAAAAGAGTTGGGAAAGAACACTGAAAAGAAGCCAAATCCTCACTAATGTGACCAATCTTGGCACCACATATGTGGAATTACTTCTCTCCTTGCAACAGACAATCAAGAACTATAGGTATAGAATGATGTCCACAGAGTCAGTGGAGATCATTCTGTAAGTTAGTTTTGCTTAACTTTTTTCCCTGCTACAAGCCAGGGCTCTTTCAGTATAGATGTGGGGAGGAGGAGAGCAAGAGGTTAGAACATACATGATACCAGATATTATTGTGATATAAAAACAAAATGCACTTTTAAAATGTAATGGATTATGAAAAAATGATTTTTACTTGCTCATAGTCATACAGTTAGTGAGGGTTTGAAGCAGGATATGAACCCAGGTCTTTCTGACTCCAAGACCCTGTCTACTACATCATACTTGATTGGTAGAGGGAGTTTTGACACCATGAACTAGTCCTCTAAAAAAAATGTCCTCAGCATCCAGCATATAATTTGTACATAATATGCACTAATGCTTGTTACACTGACTTGTGTACATTTTAGATCAGGAGTGGGGAACCTGTGGCCTCAAGGCCACATGTGGCCTTCTAGATCCTTGGGTGCAGTCTTTTGACTCAGTCCAAGTTTTACAGAACAAATTCTTTTATTAAGGGGATTTGTTCTTCAAAGTTTGCATTCAATCAAAGGACCATACTTGAGAACCCACAAGGCCTTCAAGGGCATAGGCTCCCCACTGCTGTTCTCTAGAACCTTCCACAGAATAGTATGTGCATACATATATAACATAGTTATGTCATATATATATACTCATATATGCATATCATATATATGCATATGTATACATATTTATGAACATATGTATATTAAACATTTAATATTTGTTGAATTTAATGGTTTCTCTTCCAATCTGTTAAAAATTACAACTTCTATCATTTTCCCTTTGCATATCCCACAATATGAGCAATTAATGGACACCTTGATGGACAGAAGAATCTAAATTTTCAGGTAGTAGTTAATCAACTCTTATGGAAATGGTAGATTTTTTATAGATGCAGTCCAAACTCAAGGCAAGGGGCTAGAATGTATGGCCAATGAAAATCTTGCCTGGTTTTAGCTCTGTAATGCATTTTGACCCAGAGCCCGTGATACTTTACTGGCTCCATTTGAATTCCATCTATCAGCTGCAGTGAGGAAGAATATTTTTCATGGAAAGTTTCCAGTTCAGGGGGAAAAATAATTCTGATAAATTGATAAAATTCTATGGAAATAACCTTGAAAAAGCCCAGTAATTTCTGTATCTTATATCTTATTTACTTATTGCATGTTTTATTGGGGGTGACATACAAAATAAATTTTTCAATGTATTATTGCACATGTGTAAACAATCAATTTGATTTTGAAGTATATATAAAAAATAGACTACAGAGTTTAACATTATTTATTTAAAATTTACTTAGACAAAATAAGATTCCAAATAGTCCATGCAAAACATAACTCAGAGGATAAAACAAACAAAAAAATGTATTTCACTCTTGTCAAAGCATTGAAACAGCTAAGTGGCCAGTTGCTGCAAATAAACACATTTTTTTTTTACTTTACAGTTTCCTGAAATCCTAGTCCTTACCATCAGTACCACAACACAAACAGAAGAGATGATGGTTTAAGTTTTATATGTAATCTTTCCAAATATTTAACAAAATAATAGCACTTCAGTCAAAGACTCTAAAAGTTTGGTGCTGAGTAATTATTAGAACAGGGAAAGCAGTGACTTGCTTGAGCTCTACCCCAAAACCCCTCCAAATACCTATAAAAAATGGCTCTAAACAAATTATAAAGCAGCAGAACCCACAAAAAGACAGAGTGAAACAAATTTCCAGCCAAAGACAGCCTGGATGGTTGATCAGAAAGGTATATTGCGCTGGGCGGGGAGAGGAGGGCAGTTCGACCTGGGCGCGCAGGCCACAGCGACCCTAGAGCAGGCCTCAGAGGGCTGAAACACAGGCAGCTGTGGCAGTTTCCAGACTTATCAACCCATGAACACCAAAGACAACTTAGAAGGTCAGTGGGAAAAGTCTGTGACTGCGATGAGAGAAGGAGCTAGGTCTCAGCCGCCCCTGGGGGCACTACTGTTTCCTGGGCTTCTGGACCACAGACTGAGGGGGAGTCGAGTGGCTGATCAGAGGGGGATTGTAGGGATCTCTTTGCCAGTGCTGAGGCAGGAAGCTCTTGCTTTAATGGTGCTTGGATCTGGGTTACAGTTCTGAGCGGCAGTCCTGGGGTGAGGAGGAATGCTGGTGTGGTGAAGCTTGCTGTGGTGGTGGAGACAAAACACCTCGCCCCTTATCATAGCACCTTGGAAGAACTGAAAATTTTCAGGTCCCTAGAATTATATCTGAAAACAGCTATACAAAACCCCGAAGCTTGGGACAGTACATTCTCCACATTGGAAGCAGACTTTTACCTTAACAAAGAGTTTAAAACTCAAGTAATTGGCTGGGATCATGAGTAAGCAGCACAAAAAGAATCAGACTATATTATCTTACTTCGGTGACAAAGAAGCTCCAAACATACAACCAGAAGAAGACAACAAAGTCAAAGATCCTACATCCAAAGCCTCCAAGAAAAATATGCATCAGTCCCAGGCCTTGGAAGAGCTCAAAAGGGATTTTGAGAAACAAGTAAGAGAAGTAGAGGAAAAACTGGGAAGAGAAATGAGACTGATGCAAGAAAATCATGAAAAACAAGTCAACAGCTTGCGAAAGGAGACTCAAAAAAATGCTGAAGAAAATAATACCTTAAAAATAGCCTAAACCAAACGGCAAAAGAGGTCCAAAAATCCAATGAGGAGAAGAATGCCCTAAAAAGCAAAATTGACCAAATGGAAAAGGAAGTCCAAAAGCTTACTGAAGAAAATACTTCCTTAAAAATTAGAATAGAGCAATTGGAAGTTAGTGACTTTATGAGAAATCAAGACACTGTAAAACAAATCCAAAAGAATGAAAAATTAGAAAACAATGTGAAATATCTCTTTGGAAAAACAGCTGACCTGGAAAATAGATCCAGGAGAGAAAATTTAAAAATTATTGGACTATCTGAAAGCTATGATCACAAAAGGGCCTAGACATCATCTTTCAAGAAATTATCAAGGAAAACCGCCCTGATATTTTAGAACCAGAGGGCAAAATAGAAATTGAAAGAATCCACCGATCTCCTCCTGAAAGAGATCCCCAAAGGAAAACTCCTAGGAATATTGTAGCCAAATTCCAGAGTTCCCAGGTGGAGAAGAAAATATTACAAGCAGCCAGAAAGAAACAATTCAAGTATTGTGGAAACACAATCAGGATAACACAAGATTTAGCTGCTTCTACATTAAGGGACCGCAAGGCATGGAATATAATATTCCAGAGGGCAAAGGAGATAGGATTACAACCAAGAATCACCTACCCAGCAAAACTGAGTATAATCCTTCATGGGAAAAAATGGTCATTCAGTGAAATAGAGGACTTTCAAGCATTCTTGATGAAAAGACCGGAGCTGAATAGAAAATTTGATTTTCAAATACAATACTCAAGTGGAACATGAAGAGGTAAATAGGAAAGAGAAAATCATAAGAGACTTATTACGGTTGAACTGTTTACATTCCTGCATGGAAAGATGATACTTGTAACTCATGAGACCCTTGTCAGTATTAGGGTAGCTGGAGGGGAAAAATTATATGTATATATATATAGAGAGAGAGAGATAGATATAGATATAGATATAGATATAGATATAGATATAGATAGATATAGATATAGATAGATAGATAGATAGATAGATAGATAGATAGATAGATAGATAGATAGATAGATAGA
>NW_020954599.1:47497397-47516207 GCF_900497805.2 Vombatus ursinus
AGATAGATAGATAGATAGATAGATAGATAGATAGATAGATAGATAGAGGGCACAGGGTGAGTTGAAAATGAAGGAGTCATATCTGGAGAATAAAATTAAGGGGTGAGAGAGGATTATACTAGGATAAGGAGAAAGGGAGAAGTCAGAAGAGGTAAATTACCTCATAAAAAAAGCAGAAAAGAAAAGGCTCTTAGAATGGAGGGGAAATGGGGGAAGGTAAGAGGGAATGAGTGAATCTTATTCTCATAGAATTTGACTTAATGAGGGAATAACATACACACTCAATTGGGTATGGAAGTCCATCTTACCCTACAGGAAAATGGGGGGGGAGGGGACAAGAGAGTAGGGGGATGATAGAGAGGAGGGCAGATTGGGAAAGGAGGTAATCAGAAGCAAGTACTTCTGAGGAGGGTCAGGGTCAAAAGAAAGAATAGAATAAATGGGGGGGCAGGATAGGATTAAGGGAAATGGAGTTAGTTTTTCACAGCATGTCTACTATGGAATGTTTTTGCATAACTTGAGGGGAACCTCAAGAAAAATAAAGTTTTAAAAAGTATGTTTCAATCTGCACATGTATAACCTATATTTAGTTGCTTGCCTTATCAATGAGGGTGGATGGGGAGGGAGGAAGGGAGAAAATTTGGAACCCAAAGTTCTAAAAACACATGTTTAAAAAATATGTTTTCACATGCAACTTGGAAATAAATACAGGCAATGGGGTACAGAAATCCATCCTGCCCTATAGGAAAATTGAAGGGGAAGGGAATAAGAGAAGCAGGGGAGAGATAGAAGGGAAGGCAGATTAGGGGAAAGGGTATTCAGAATGCATGGGGTGGGTGAGATGGGGTGAAAATTTGGAACTCAAAATCTTGTAGAAGTAAATGTTGAAAAAAAATTAATAAAAAATTAATTAAATAGAAGAAAAAAAAAGAACAGACAAAAAGAAGTTAATTTTCCCAGTAATTAAGTTTTATCCTGATCTTAAATAAGTCATTATAGGATGAAATGCCATAGACATGTTGTCTAGAGAGACTTGGAATAGAGATTTAGAATGATGCTATAGCAGGTTAGGTCCTGGTGAAATTGTGAAACAGGTAAGATTACTGCGTAAAGCCTTCTTTTCCTTACTTTCAGCCCTTGGTCCTTCCACCCATACAAATGTTTTCTCTGAGTTGCTAATGATTTTTGAATTCTCAATTCTAATGATCTTTTCTAAATTGTCATTCTTTTTGACTTTTCCATGGCATTTTACAACAGTGATAACCCTCTTCTACTAAATATTTTAAATTTCCATGACACTATTCTCACTTCATTTTCTTCTTACATTCTGATGACTCTTTCTTGGAATCCAATGCTGAAACAATATTAATATCATACTCTCCCAAATATGAGTATACCCCAAGAGTTCATCCTGTGCCATCTTCTCTTTTCTCTCTATACTGTCTTACCTGACAATTTCATCACTTCCCATGAATACAATTGTCTCCTATACGTAGATAATTCCCATATCCATTAATTCAGCACTAGCAAATTGAACTATATTCACTCATCTCCAACTCCCTTTTAGATATCTTGATCTGGATGTCTCGTAAACATCTTAAACTCAAAATATCCAAAACAGAACTCATTTTTTTTCTTCCCAAACCTTCTCTCCTTATGAACTTCTCTGTTGTTGTCAAAGGCACCGCTATTTTCTCAATTACCCAGCCTCTAGACTTAGTTGTAATCCTTAATTCTTTATTTTCACTCAACCACATCAATTTCATTATCAAATTTTCTCATTTCTACCTTCACAACATGTCTCATTTATGTCTCCTTCTCCACAAACCTAATTTTGTTTATCCTCATCACTTATCTGGAGGACTACAGCAGTACCCTTCTAGATGATCTCCATGCTTCGGTTCTGTCTCCATTTAATTCTCTACACAACTATCAAGATAATTTTTCTAATATATGGGTCTGACCCCCAAACCCTGTTCACAGAATGGCAATGGTCCTATAGTAACTCCAGGATCAAATATAATTCCCTCAATTTAACATTTAAAATTCTTCACAACCTGGTCCCTTCCTGTCTCTCAGTCTTCTTTTATAAATTTTAAAAATTTATTTAGTATTCTATTTTTTCCCCAGTTACATGCAAAAATAATTTTAAATATCCATTTTTAAAACTTTGAGTTCCAAATTATCTCCCTTCCTCCCTCCTCACTACCACCTCCCCGCCATTGAGAAGGCAAGTAATGAAATATAGGTTATACATATGTAGTCATGCAAAACACTTCCATAATAGTCATGTTGAGAAAGAAAACATAGACAAAAAAAACCTCAAGAAAAATAAAGTTTTAAAAAGTATGTTTCAATCTGCATTCAGACAACATCAGTTCCTTGTCTGGGGATGGATAGCATTTTTCATTGTAAGTCCTTCAGAGTTGCGTTGGATCATTGTATTGCTAAGAATAGCTAAGTCATTCACAGCTGATCTTTCTACAATATTGCTGTTCCTTTATATACAGTACATTTCACTTTGCATTAGTTCATATAAGTCTTTCCAGGTTTCTCTGAGAGCATTCTGCTCATCATTCCCTATAGTATAACAGTATTCTTCACAATCACATACCTCAATTTGTTCAGTCATTCCCAAATTGATGGGCATCCCCTCAATTACTAACTCTTTGCCCCCAGAAAAGAGTTGCTATAAATATTTTTTTTCTTTTTTATCTCTTTTGGGATACAGACCTAGTAGTGGTATTGCTAGGTCAAAGACTATGTATGCATGGTTTTATAGACCTTTGGGCATAGTTACAAATTGCTCTACAGAATGGTTGAATCAATTCACAACTCCACCAACAATGCATAAATCTCTCATTTTTCCCACATCCCTACCAACATTTACCTTTACTGTCCTATCAGACAATCTAGTAGAGAATCTAGTACATATGAGAATAAAACCTTAGAATGGTTTTAATTTGCATTTCTCTAATCAATAGTGAGTTAGAGTATTTTTATATGACTATCAATAGCTTTGATTACTTCATATGAAAACTGATCTTTTGATCATTTGAAAATGTGAAAAATGATCTTTTGATCTTTTATCAATTGGGGAATGGCTCTAATTTCTATAAATTTGACTCAGTTCTCTATGTGTTTAAGAAATGAGGCCTTTATCAGAGAAACTTGCTTCAATTTTTTCTTTCACAATTGCTATTGCTAACTGTGTTTCTCTATATTCTATTCACCTCTATTTGTTCCCTCTCCTTTTACCTCCTCAAAAGTGTTTTGCTTCTGCTTACCCACTCTCCCAATCTGCCCTCTTTTTGTCACCTCCCTTTCTCTTATTCCCTTCCCCATCTTTCTTGTAGGGTAAGAAAGATTTCCATACCCAATTGAGTGTTTATGTTATTCCCTCTTTGAGCCAATTCTGATGACAGTAAGGTTCACTCACTCCCCTAACTTTCCCCCTTTTCCCCTTCACTGAAAAAGTCTTTTCTTGCCTCTTTTATGTGAGATAATGTATGCCATTCTACCTCTCCCTTTGTCTTTCTCTTAGTACATTCCTCTCTCACCACTTAATTTTTTTTTTAGGTATCATCCTTTCATATTCAACTCACACCTGTGCTCTCTGTCTATATATACTTCTTCTAACTACCCTAATAATGAGAAAGGTCTTATGAACTACACATATCATTTTCCCACTGCACCCTCCACCCTATGTAATGTAACAATTAAACTTTAATAAGTCCCTTATGATTTTTCTTTCCTGTTTACCCTTTCTTGCTCCTCTTGAGTCTTGTATTTGAAAGTCAATTTTTCTATTCAACTCTGGTCTTTGTCATTGAATATACATTTTTCCCCTGAAGATTATACTCAGTTTTGCTGGGTAGGTGATCCTTGGTTTGAATCCTAGCTCCTTTGCTCTCCAGAATATCACATTCCAAGTCCTCTGATATTTTTGATGTAGAAGTTACTAAATCTTGACTGTGGCTCCATGATACTTGAGTTGTTTCTTTCTGGCTGCTTGCAATATTTTCTCCTATATCTGAGTATTCTGGATTTTGGTTATAATATACCCGGGAGTTTTCATTTTGGGATCTCTTTCAGGAAGTGATAGGTGAATTCTTTCAATTTCTATTTTATCCCCTGGTTCTAGAATATCAGGGCAGTTTTCTGTGATAATTTCTTGAAAGATGATGTCTAGGTTCTTTTTTAATCACGACTTTCATGTAGTTGAATAATTTTTAAATGATCTCTCCTGGGTGTATTTCCAGGTCAGTTGTTTTCTCAATGAGATATTTTACATTCTCTTCATTTTTTCATTCTTTTTTTTATTGTTTCTTGATTTCTCATAAAATCATTAGCTTCCATTTGCTCCATTCTAATTTTTAGGAAATGATTTTCTTCAGTGAGCTTTTGGGGCTCCTTTTCCATTTGGCCAATTCTGCTTTTTAAGGCATTCTTCCCCTCATTGGCTTTTTGGATCTCTTTTGCCATTTGTCCTAGTCTGATTTTAAGGTATTATTTTCTTCAGTATTTTTGAGGTCTCCTTTAGCAAGCTATTTACTTTTTTTTCATGATTTTCTTGCACTCTCATTTCTCTTCCCAATTTTTCCTCTACCTCTCTTACTTAAAATCCTTTTGGAGCTCTTCTATGGCCTGAGACCAATTCATATTTTTTCTTAGAGGCTTTGGACATAGAAGCTTTGACTTTGCTGTCTTATGAGTATGTGTTTTGATCTTCCTGTTCACCATAGCAACTTTCTATAGTCTAAGATTTTTTTTCTGTTTTTTTTTTTTTTGTTGTTGTTGTTATTGTTCATTTTCCTAACCTATTACTTGACTTTGTTAAGGTAGGGCTTTGCATCCGAGGTGGAGGGTGCAGTATACCAAGTTTTAGGAAGTTTTTTATAGTTGTTTTCAGAGATACTTCTAGGGACCTATAAATTTTCAGTTCTTCCGAGGTGGTATGATCTAAGGAGAGGTGTTTACTACTCTCCTGACCTATGCTTTGGTTTGTGAGTGACCACGAGTACTCTTTTCTGCCCTGGAACTGTGAGGAGGATCCCCCTTCCACTGTGACTGCAAACTCTTTTATGCTAGTGCTCTTCTTCACCCTGGGAATGCCATTCAGGACTGCCACCTGACTCTGAGTATAAGCAAAGCAACAGAGTGCCGCCTCAGTGCTAACAAAAAACCCTGTAATCTCCTTCTGACCAGTTGTTCAACCCCTTTTCCATCTGTGGGCTGAAAGCTCCAGAAGCAGCCACCACTGCTGCTGCTGCTGCTACTGATTCAATCATTCCCAAGGTCTGCTCCTGGTTTTCTTTGACTGGGGCTGTGCTGGCTCAGCCTGTGCTAGAATATGCTCCACTCATGCTTAGGTGTGACAGACCTTTCCTTCTACACTTCTAAGTTGTCTTTGGCATCTGTGGGCTGAGATGTCTGAAAACCACCATTGTTGTCAGTGATTCAGTAGCCCAGAGATCTGCTCTGGGTTTGCTGGGGCCTGGTCTATGCTGAAGCAGCCTCTGTTTTGGATGGAGCTCCCCTCTCACCCTGGTGCAACAGACCTTTCCTGCCACCCTTCCAAGTAGTCTTGGGCTATAAATTTGTTTTACTCTGTCTTTTTGTGGGTTCTACTTCTCTAGAATTTGTTTAGAGTAATTTTTAAAAAGGTATTTGGAGGGGTTTGGGGGAGAGCTCAGCCTTTGCTCAACCATCTTGGCTCTGCCCCCTCAGTCTTCTTATATCTTACTGCCCTCCATGTATCTATTATAGGATCCAGCTAATTATATTCCTTGTAGTTCCTCTAATACTTAATTCCATCTCCCATTTCTGCCTTTGCAGTGGCTGTCCCTCATAGTTGAATGTTTTACTTCCTGACCTGTCTCTTGGTTTCTCTGGCTTCCTTAAAAACACCACATACACTCAAAGTAGTCCTTAAAACAATATTGCTGTTACTGTATACACTGTCCTCTTGATTCTTCTCATTTCATTCTTCTTTATTTCATACAAGTCTATCCATGCCTTTGTAAGATGATCAAGCTCATCATTTCTTATGAGCACAGTAGTATTTCATCACAATCATATACTACAACTTGTTCAGCCATTCCCCAATTGTCTATTATAAATACCGAAATTGACTATAAAGGATATGTGAAGGAAGATGCTATATGCATTGAGAGAAAGAACTGATAAATAGAAGTATGTATAGAAAGGCTTTACAAGTATTCCAAATAAAAGAATGTATACATAAGGCTTTAAGGCTTTATCAACCCCTCCCCCCACCCAGAAACATTGTATACTTTATCTTGCAAATGAAGAAAAACTGTTGCTTCTTAATGTGATTACTAAGGGAAAATATATCTGAGAATGCTAAGATTATGTATTGATATAGACATATGCATTATGGATAGATAGATCTAGATATGGATAGTCACCAGTCTTTGTAAAATAATGGAGTTTTGATTGATCAGTGCCAACATAGAAGAACTCTAATTTTCAAAGAAGATGCCATTCTGCATTAGTAGGAGTTCATTGCTTGAGAAAGTTCACTAAACTAAACATGAAAACATTCACTGCTTTCAAAGAACTTTCATTTCATTGGAGGATAAAACATGTACATATATACATATGTGTGCATATATCTATATCTAAGTATTTATATACACATACATATAATGTATTGTATGGAATATATTAAAATTGTCATTTGGTAATGGAAGGCACAAGCAATTTCATCAAAGAAGGTTGATAAGAAAGTAACATGAGTTGAGTCTTACAGGAAACTAATGATTCTAAGAAATGAAAGCAAGGAGGGAGTGTATTTTACATATGGCATGGGTACAGCCAGTGCAAAAGTTGAGAGATGTAAGAAGATAAGTTATTCAAGAGAAACAGAAAGGCCAATTAGCTGGAACACAGAAAAAGTAAAGGGGAGTGATGTATAATAGTTGAGAGAGAACCAGTCTTGAATCTAGGAAGATTTAATTTTATATCAAACCTCTGCCATATACTAGCAATGTGATCCTGGGCAAGTGACTTAATTTCTCACAGTTATAGACTCTGAGGCTGGAATTTTGATGAATAAATACCAACCTAGAAGGAGGTCTTTATAACAAATATAATAACTTGACTTGCCATTTCAGAGCTGTCCAAAATCTGGTCCTAACCTACCTTTCAATTCTTATCACATGCTACTTCTCTTCATTTATTTTATCATGTGACATTTCAAGGACTAAAATTTGGGTTCAGAATTAAAATATATATATATGTATATATACATACACACATACATATACATGCATATATACACACACATACATACATACATACATACATACACACACACACACACATATATATATATATTACAAGTAGAGTTGTCTATCAATGGAATGGAATTGATTTCTTCCTAAGTAGTTAGTTCATTGACACATGAAATATTTGAGCAGAGAATGTGTGCATATCTGTTAGGAGTTTTGTAGAAGGGATTCCTGCATTGAATAATATGCTTAGTCTAGTGTAGATGACATTTGGAAACTTAAATTCCCTTCCAACTAAGGTAGTATGATTCATCAACATTCTCCAGCATTTATTGAGTATTCTCTAAATTCAGATAATACTTCACTAAACCAAAATGGAAATGTTCAGTGCTCTCAAAGAACTTGCATTTTATTGGAGGAGATAACATGCACATATGTGTGTATGTAGACACACATATATATCAAAAATATGTAAACTCTAAATTCAAGAAAGTGAACTAGTGGCTAAGAACTAAAGGTAAAATAAGTAAAAACTTGTTTATTTATTTTTATTAAAAAAAACCCTAAAGGTAAAATAAAACAACCTTTGTTCTTGAGGTACTCACATTCTGACTGTGAATAAATATATACATTATAAATGTATATTTTTGTTTAAATATATGATTTATAAAAGTTCTCTGTGATTTTTCAGAAAATGATAAATTTTTAAAAGTTATTTTAGTGAAGTTTAGTTACTAATGATCATTCAATTTGCCTTTTTTGTTTCTTAAAAAATAAAATTAAATTCAGTTTATAAATCACATACATATATTTCACAATGTGCATTTAATAGACTAAGGAAGTTAGCCTTATGACTATTAAGGCTATGTGACTATCTAATTGGTATAATTTGAAAGATGTTCCATAAAAATCTGCATGCCCCCCCAAATCTCTTTTCAATAAGTCTTCCAAAAGACTTGAAATTGCTACCATTATAACCACTCCTATGAGTTAAGCCATGATTTCCGAAAGTTACCAACATAAGTATTATCTGAAAATAGTTAAAAAATATTAGGACAAATTAGTTTACCAGCTTAGCTAGTGTTTTTCTTAACACAAGAAGCTAAGGAAATGGTACAAAGAACATGAGAGGTTTGATGCAGAGAGAAAAGCTGAAAGAGGGAGTTTTGAAAAATCCGGAGCAGAAGTATAAAACTCAAGATTCAAATGTAATTGGGAAATGATTAGAAAAGTATATAAAAAAATACTACATACATAATGTTAATTTGTTGTTTCCTAAGTCAACATGTGGATCCCATAGGGATCCTTTTCTAATACAATTTGATGCCACTGGTGTAGAATGTAGTGTATTTCCTAGGGAAACTGGGTTGCTATGGCTAAGGTAGGTTAGTAGGTAGGTGCTCTAAGTAATCTGGGTGTAAGAAGTTGGGTACTGAGACCCAGGAGGAGAAGGAGAAGGGAAGGCCACAGGGTACTTAGGACGATGTCAAAAAATCTTCATCTTCTTCATAATTTTGTCAGTCAAGGTGTGTGTAGTAGATCTCTCTATACACATGAAAGTCTGTGCATGGCACTGAGGGATTGGTTGGGAGAGGAGTGCTAGCCTTTCTTAGCCTTTCTTTCTTGCTGCCTGTATTAGGAGTTCAAAATATTGTTTGTAAAACAGAATTTCTTAAAAAATAAAATCCCAATATACAAATATAAATGAAGGTCTACTCTTACATCATTGGATTATGGTGGTTTTGTGTGTGTGTGTATGTGTGTGTGTGTGTGTGTGTGTGTGTGTGTGTGTTTAAGCAGTCTAGGGCTTTTATTATTTCAAAAATTATGAAGATGCTAACAATAGGGAAATAAGAAAAGTGTGACTTTAACACAACTTTAAGTGCTTTTCTATTTCCCTGATGAATCACCAGTTTTTCTTGGCATATTACAGAAAGAATATTGCCCCACTACAACCTTGTTAATGAATAATACGAAGTTATGAGCCCATTGGTAAAGTTTATTAGGCCATCCTCACTAGAAGAGGCCAACAAGTGAAAAAATCCAGCATTATTCAGTGTTTGACTCTTGGCCTAGTTCTGAAATATCTGAAGATTGGGTGCTGGACCATTTCTTTCCTTTGAGAAAATGTGTAGCTGAAGATCCCCAAAGACCACCTCCAGCTCTTTGGTACTATTTATACAAATTATGTTCTTTTCCTAACAATTCTCCCTTTTATTTGTAGTCTCTTGTAATCTCAACCTCTGTCCTTTGGTCTCTATCAGCCAGGAAGCATTTCAATGGTGGGATGACTATGCTTGAGGAAACCTTTCAAGGAAACTTCACCTAGACCGGTGGAAGCTCACTTGGAGATTTGTGATGTGGGGAGAGAAGAAGTAAACAGAACTCCACGTATGTATCATATATAACCATAGCATGACAATGTAAAACAGCTAATGAAGCACACATACAAAATAACTGAATGGTAATCTAAGAATAATTCTTACACAAATCCAATTTTTTTCAAAGCATAAGAAAAATATAAACATTATATATATATATATTTGTTGTTGTTGTTGTTGAGTTTTTCAGTCATGATCAACTCTTTGTGACCTCTTAAACCATGCTGTGGGGTTTTCTTGACAAAGATACTGGAGTAGTTTTCCATTTCCTTCTCCAGTGGATTAAGGCAAACAGAGGTTAAGTGACTTGCCCAGGGTTACACAGCTACTAATTGTCTGAGGTCAAAGTTGAACTCAGGTCTTCCTGACTCCAATCCCAGAGTTCTATTCACCTAGTCACCTCGTTGCTGCCATACACATACACACATATATGTATATATGTATGTATATGTTTATGTGCGTATATATACAATAGAAGTACATAATTACAAGATATGTAATATATAAATAATGTATACATGAACACACATTTGTGTGTGTTTCTCTGGTGTGTAATTTTCAAATCACTATACTAATATTATTTATAATTTATAGTGAGAAACAGTATACTGTCATGTCCTGAGAGGTAAAATGACCTGGATTCAAGTCCTTCCACTGTCACATACTGGCTGTGTGACCCTGAGCAAAGTCACTTAACATCTTGCAGGTCTAAGCAACTCTCTAAGATTATGAAAGTACTGACCTGCATTGGTAAATGGACATTCCTTACCCAAGAGCTCCTTACCCCATTAGAAATCAAAGGCCTAATCCCTATATCTATAATTTTGGAAATATACGTAAATTAGAATAGAATATTTAAGCTGTGTAACATAATATCTCCCTCCCACCACCACCAAGAAATTATTAGGTTGATATGTAGATTAAAGAATTTACAACAAGGAAATTTCCTAACAATTAGAACTATTCAAAAGTCAAACAAGCTACCTTGGATGGTAATGGGTTTGCATTTATTGGAAAGTCAAACAAAGGCTAGATAACTAATTTGAGGAAATTTTACAGAGGAGGCTTCTTTTCAGACATAGATTGAACCAGTTATGTTCAGTTTCTCCCACACGATGCTTAATCTCTCCATGCCTTTGCACATAAATTCCTCACCCCTGGGTTCTTTTCCTTCCTCACTTCTGACTCTTAGAACTTCTGTTCTTCAAAAATGTAACTTACAAAATTAAAACAAACAAACAAACAATGCTATAAATTGTTTCAACTTGTAATTGGGGAAAATAAAATATTAAATAAAAAAAGGTTTAAAAATTCCCCATTGAATTCTAACAATAATCCTGGGAGGTTAGCACTTTAATTTTCTCCATTTCAGAGATGAGGAAACTAAGGCAGAAAGAAGTTAGGTTACCTGCTCAGGATCATATAGCTAGTAAGTGTCTGGGGCCATATTTGTTATAAGGAATGGCTCCTGAGCAATGGGGTGATGGGGGTAAGGAGGAAAGGGAGAGGCAGTTAGGGAAATCATTTAGAAATAAAGGCAACATGAAAAGATATGCTAGGTGCTACAGTGGATAGAACACAGGCCCTGGAGTCAGGAAGATCTGATTTCAAATGTGCCCTCAGACACTTACTAGCAGAGTGACCTTGGACAAGTCACTGTATGCATCAGTTCCTCACCTATAAAATGAAGTGGAGAAGAAAATGGCAAACTACTCCAGTATCTTGACCAAAAAACCCCAAATGGGGTCATGGAGAGTTAGACAGGGGTAGCTAGGTGGCACAGTGGGTAGAGTACCGGCCCTGAAGTCAGGAGGACCTGAGTTCAAATCCAGCCTCAGACCAAACACTTGACACGTACTAGCTGTGTGACCTTGGCCAAATCACTTAACCCCGATTGCCTCACAAAAAAAAGAGAGAATTAGACACAACAGAAAGGACACAACAACAACACAAAATGAAAATATGTTAATAAAATTTACTTTTTTAAAAAAGTAGCTCAAATTCTTAAACCTTCTAGCTGTTAGTCAGTCATTCAGTTAGTCAACAGGAATTTATTAAATCTTTACTGTGTGTCAAGTATGATGATAAGAACTGGAGTCACAAAAAAATGGAAAAATAACCATAACAGCAAAAACAAAAATCCTTTCCTATTAGCTGCTCATATTTTAAAGTGGGATCCCAGACAACATGTAAATAACCTTTTACATATAAATTACATACAAAGTAGAGAAACATAGACCTCCCTCCCAAAACTACCTTGCAGAATCTCCACTTAAGGAGGCCAGCCATCTTTTCATTTCTCACCTGGCTGCAGTCCAGACTTCTCCATCATTCCCCTGTATCAGGTACTCATCTCTCCCCACCACTTTTTGTGTGTTTTTTCCCCATAAGAAAGTAAGTTTCTTGAGGCCATGGACTGTCTTTCTTCTAGATTTTGTTTTAATTTCCCAATGCTTAAAAAAGTGTTTGGCTCATAGTGTTTAATACATGCTTGTTGACTTTGTTTTGTATATATTCTGTATATATTTGCTTCTCTATTATAATGTAAGCTTTTTGAAAGTAGGATATATTTCATTTTTGCTTTTGTGTCTCTAGTATTTAGCACTGTGCCTAATATTGTGTAGGTACTTAATAAATGCATATTGGTTTTTTCCCTTTTCTCTTCCCTCCTCCATTCTTGCACTACAGATGTCTATCACTACACACAAATATGTGCATGTGTGTATATATGCATGTGTGTATGCATATATGTAAGTATATACATATATGTATGTATAAATGTAAAATCATTCTATACATACTTCTATTTATCAGTTCTTTATTATATATCTAAAAGGAATAGCAGGTTGTGTATAATAGATTTGCAGTTTTATGTGCAATCATCTTTTTAAAAATTCTACTGTGATGGAAATGCTTATTTTATTTCATAAATTGATATTTTTTTAAAAATGCATATTGTTTGCCTAACTGGCTAGATGGTCTCTAAATCCTCTTCAACTCTAAGATTCTCTGACTGTGACTGTTACAAATAATATTAATAATAGTAATAATCCTTTACTATCTTTATATATTTATAATTTAAATTTTTCTTGTATTCATATATATTATGACATTTAATATTAATAATAGTTTATAAGGTAGAAGTCAAATGGGGAATATTGTGCCTAATTTACAGAGGAGGAAGTAGAGGCTCAGGGACCAAGTTAAGTAAGTTTTCCAAGAACACACATCTAGTAGGCAGCAGAGAAAAGACATAAACTGTATCTTCAGAGTCCAAGTCTAGTGATCCTTCTTTCACAGTATTGTCCTAATTTTCTCTATGTTAAATGTATTTACTTTTGAGCCTTAAAGGATTCTAGGAAGTTTGATGGGCACCAAACTTGACCTAAATTTTCACCCTTATCTGCTGAAAACCTGGAACAATCCTATATGCTTTTCCTTTACAAAAAAATAAAAAAGAAACTACATGCTTCAGTGCTTGATATATATATATATATGTGTGTGTGTGTGTGTGTGTGTGTGTATGTGTGTATATATATATATATATATATATATATATATATATAAAAGAAAATCAATGTCAGATGCCCAATACCTTACAATATCTAATCAACATGCTCCTACAATGGAACAAAACATTTCCAGTGAAAGCAAGATTTTGATTTCAAGTTTTCAGAGAGTTATTATAAGCAGCAGCAAAAAGAAAAAAAAGTTATGGTTTTCTCTAAATGTCATGAGGAAACATTTCTAACAGTAAGAATGTGACATTGAAGAAACTAAGTCTAGGGATAACAATGGAGTGACATGGAAAACCAGGCTTTCCATATTTGAAGAGCACTGCTACAAAGACCAAATTTTTAAACATACATGCCAATTTGTGAGGTCAATTTGATTGCTATAATAGTTGTCCGAAAGACAGGGGAGTTGGAAGAGATATGAAAAAAAATGTCAACCTTGGAAGGGACCTTAGAGTTCATCTAGTAGTCTGACTGCCTCATTGAACAGATGAGAAAACTGAATGTCAGAGAGGTTTAGGGATTTTGTCCAACATCATACACCTAGCACTGGCAGATCAGAGAGGGAAACCTAGATGCTCCAATGTCCTAGCAAGTGCCATTTTCATTACAATGCAACCTCTTTATAGAGAAGGCATGAAGAATTATACATAGCCCGAAATGCAGAAGAATAATTTTATTCATGTAATATCTTACTATTCTGGGGTCATGAAAAATCATTTTAATGCAATATAATAATTTTTCTTATTCTGAATTTAACAAAGTTGGCATTCACAGCACATCAGGAAAAGAGGATTGTATGTGAAACTTCAGATCTCTATTATATAGCTTTTCATATATATATGTGTGTGTATATATATTTATATAGCTTCTACATATATAAAGCTTTTTTATATATAGCTCTCTATATAGCTTTTTTAAAAGTATAAAATAAATTCATCCTATAGTTTTCCAAGCTTTCCTGTTTTTCTGTGTATTTTCTCTAGCCTTCCTCTTATTTGCTTCCCTTCATTTTTAAAAACAGATAACAGCAGTAACTATTAAAAACAAACAATTCCACAATCTTATAACAAATATTTACTATATTTATGCAAAATAAATGCAAAGCTAGGTTCTGGGGGCCATATAAAGTTTAGCTAAGATGTGACCCCTATATTTACAGAGATTAGTCTGCTAAGATGCAGGTAATGACCTGGTGATGATAATGATGATGATGATGATGACAAGAATGACAACATTGATGACAATGTTGATGACGATTAGCATTTATATAATACTTTAAAGTCTGTAAAACACTTTAAATATTTAACTTACTTGATTCTCACAACCCTATGAGGTAAGTGCCGTATACCTATTTTACAGATGAAGAAACTGAGGCAGGGAGAGGTTAAGTGACTTGCTTTGGGTCACATGACTATTGAGAGTCTGAAGCAGGATTCAGACTCAAGTCTTCCTGAATCCAAGTCTAGCATTCTCCTTACTATGCCACCTAGTCACCATGAATATAATTAAACCTACTTAAAGTCTTTCCACATTTGTATACTAATGGTTTATGATGTGTCTCACTTCAATAACCCTGTGTTTATACGTGCATGTTTGTCTGTAAATATACATATATTTATTTATATGTATCTATCTATATAGATATGTATGTATATATGTAGTGATAGATAAATAGATGTGTAGATATTATAATCCCACCACATAGAATATGAGCTCACTAAAGACAAAGATCCTTTTTTTTTTATATTACCCACTCCCAGCAAGGTGTCTTGCACACAGAAAACTCTTGAAAAAGGTTTGTTGGATTGAATTCTTAAACTTTTTTTTTAATAACACCTCTATTCAGCATGCACTCTAGAACTTCATAAAATAAAGAACAATGGAATGATGAGGAGATACCTAACTTGATGGAAGGTGACTAAAGTACTGGGGAGGAGCCGGGAAACAAGAGCTATCTTTAAATATTTGAAAGGCTGGGTTACCATGGCCAAAGAATATGTTGCCAAGTAGCCAGCCTATAGGATGAAGAGTCTCCCTGTATTTAGCCAGGTGGCTTCTCATACTGCAGAAATCATTGGTTACCAAGACTGTGCTCAAAGTGTAACGTAAGTCACCAGAGTTTGTACTCCACGAATAACTTTAAATAACATGCAACCATGACCGCAATGTGAGACATTCAATTATCTAGAAAAAAAGCTAGTGTTTTCTGTTGCTTAGAACTAGGATCAGTGGGGGCGACTAGGTGGTGCAGTGAATAGAGCACTGGCCCTGAAGTCAGGAGGACCTGAGCTCAAATCTGGCCTCAGAACAAACACTTGACACTTACTAGCTGTGTGACCCTGGGCAAGTCACTTAACCCCAATTGCCTCACTGAAAAATAAAAATAAAATAAAATAAATCTGGTCTATCTGCATTTTGTTCCGAAGCTTATGATTAATAAGCTGTCTGAAGGAACTGTGATTAGAACTGTCATTTTCCTGGGAAAATTAAGAACAACAAAAACAGCATAAACAACAACTACCACTTTAAGGTTTGAAAAGCTGGTTGAAGGAGCATGGGCCCTGAAGTCAGGATGATTCATCTTCCTGATTTCAAATATAGCTTCAGACACTTATTAACTGTGTGACCTTAGGCAAGTCACTTAACCCTGTTTACATCAGTTTCCTTATCTGTAAGATGCTGTTATTGTTCATCCTTTGTACTTGAAGAGGATAAAAATTAGCTGGAGAAGGAAATTGCAAATGAGTCCAGTAGCTCTGCCAAGAAAACCCCAAATGGGGTTATAAAATTCAGACATGACTGAAAATGAGTGAACAATAATAACAACAAATGATATATCTTATCTCATGTGATCATAACACAAACCCCATTAAGTAAGTGTTGTTGTTATTCCTATTTTACAGATGAGCAAAATGAAGCTGAGAGAGGTTAAGTGACTTTCTCTCTCAGGGTCACAGAGCCAGTGAGTGCCAGAGGCAAGATTCAAATGCAGGCCTACCTAATTAGAAGTCTAATCTACTATCTCTTGAACTTTCTAGATGTCTGGTTGCATAGGAATGAGTTCAATTTTATTTCAAATTCATTATTTAATAGTGACTAAAATGACATCTACCCAGTTGTGGGAAAGAAAACCCTTTGCCTTTAGGAAGAGAGCAAACCTGAAATATTTCAGACAATATTTGTACAGAAAGGATACAAAAGCAAAAAGCTATTATGAGGAAAAGCGCTTACAACCCTAAACAAAGCTTTTCCTGATGTCAGGTCTGTAAATGGATGGAGAACATTTGGAGATCAGTTGTGGGAAAAAGACCTCCAAAGAATAATTAAGTACAAGAGCTTTTAAGATTTTAACCACTGGCAAACACACCACAAATATGTTTAAACTCACAGTGTGAATTTACATATGGTGCTCCAGCCACTGGCACATCCAAATTACTATATATGCTACTTATTACAGTTTAGAATTGAAATCTCCCATAGTGTCAGAGCTAATAAAACCTCAACATCAAACCCTTTCATTATTTACGACAAGTACCACAGGCAAGCACCCCAAAGTGCTTTTTTCTGCTATGACTCCTACTGCTTCAAAAGAAATAAACAGAATCAGTTCCATTCACTGTCATTTTCCCCAGAAATCATATTTTCTTTTTAACCTGATTCTCCTTGTAAATCCTTCATAGATGAAACAGAAGACATCACTTTGTTGTTCTTGTTTCTTGTTTACAATCTATGTGAACTTTCTCCCCACCTCTGCTATTTTCTCCATTCCCCATTATTATGTGAAGGAAGAGAGCCCAGAACTCCAACACAGAAGGAGAAAGAGAGAGAGAGAGAGAGAGAGAGAGAGAGAGAGAGAGAGAGAGAGAAGGAGAGAGAGAGAGAGGGAGAGCTGTTTTGTGACTATATAAGATGATGAAATTATGACAGTTACAATAAATAGTGTCATGGTAATGAAAGAGACTTGGGACTCAGTAGTCAGTTCTCTTTTTTTTTTCCAGGAGCTATATGTAATGACTCAAAAACTCCAACTCATCAGAAATCTGAAACTACAGATATTTTCTGAAGAAAGCTGTATGATTTGGGGTCTACTCCAGAGCAGATCTAGAAGACATGACAGCATTGTCCCCATAGAACTTTTGCCTCATCTGCTGCTAAATTATTATTATTTTCAAGTGTCCTAGAAGTAATATCATTTCTGGTTCCATTGATGTCCCATTCCATGCTACAATATGCAGGGATCATATAGTAGTGGATGAGTACAACATGTTCTGAAACGCTTAGTGCATGTCTAAGGTATTAAATCCTTTATGTAGCATTTTGAACCCTGTTTATAAAAAAAAAAAATTTAAAAACATTATCTCTCTTTACCTTGACATTGTGACATCACTCTCATATTCCAGGAGGAACCAAATTCCCAAAGGTCCAAAAGTTACTGAGTATCCTAGGCTACTTTGAACACTGCACCAGAGCCACTGACCCAGACTATAGAGGTACTGGACCCATGGCACTAGTCTCTCAGATATGAATTTGAACTGAATTTTTTTAAAGAACTATGTGTCTCCCTCCCTGTATACTTCATCCTGTGCACCATCCTATACCAATTTCTTTTACGTATTAAAATTTTGGAGTTAAAAGGAAATAAGGACTCCCTACAAAATCTCATGAATACTAAATTCCTAAGTGTATACAATTCCCAAAGTGGATACAAAAGATGTGGGAGAAGCAGGTATGATATAGTTGAGGAGCCCCCTTTAACTTTCTTCTCTAGCATTTTTTTCCACATTAATCCAATAATGTCCAATTAGTTTTGAGAATGCTTGTAAGTGTATGGTACTTTGAAAGTAGTAGCTCTCTGAGCCAAAAAAACAAAGAACAAGGGGAAAACAAGGAGATAGAAAATGCATATTTGAATATAGAGAAAGACAGAGGGTGGGAAGGAGGGAAAGTGAAGGAGAGGAAATAGGAAAGGAAGAGGGGTAAGAGAGAGAGACAGAGAGACAGAGAGACACAGGGAGAGAGAGACAGAGAGAGAAAAAGAGAGAGAAGAGAGAGACACACCCAGAGAGAGAGAGAGAGCGAGACATAGAGAGGAAGGATATGTTTTGTATAGAAAAGGGCAAGCAGTCCCAATAACTTAAGTAGTCAGATTGGGCTTGATATAATGAGTGGAAAATAATTCAAGTTCTAACATTGTGCTAAGCACTGAATGATAGTTGGAAAAACTTTACAATACTGGCTTTAACAAGATTTTCGTTTTTATATCATCTTTATTTCTCATCAAAAATGATTTAAAGAAAAAAAAAAGATTTGAGTTGGCTCTTAGCAAGAATGATGGGTAAATGAATAATGTGCATACTTCTTTGGTGCCATTGAGAGAAAGCAGAGGAAGGGCTCAAACACATTGGGTGGAGCATTTGTGGAGATATTATGGGAGGATATTGATAAGATGGACATAGGAGGATAAAGTAAAAGAGGTTTAAAGCAATATTATTGCTATTCAGTCATTTCAGTCATGTTTGACTCTTCATGAGTCCATTTGGGGTTTGCTTATCAAAGATAATGGAGTGGTTTGCCATTTTCTTCTCCAGCTCATTTTACAGCTTCTTCTTTCTTCTTCTTCTTCTTCTTCTTCTTCTTCTTCTTCTTCTTCTTCTT
>NW_020954599.1:47516217-47549005 GCF_900497805.2 Vombatus ursinus
TTCTTCTTCTTCTTCTTCTTCTTCTTCTTCTTCTTCTTCTTCTTCTTTTGTTAACAAACTTTAATTAGCAGGGTTAAGTGACTTGCCCAGGGTCATACAGCTAGTGCATGTCTGAGGCCAGATTTGAACTCCAGAAGATGAGTCTTCCTGACTCCAGGCCCAGCATTCTATTCGCTGTGCCACCTAGTTGCCAAAGCCATATTTGCAGGATTAGCTACAACAAGGAAATACAAGATCTACTCAAGTTGTCAAAGTTATCGTGAAGATAGACCAGTAATAACTTCATTTACAAATTGCCATTTCCAATCACAAGCCTGAGGTAAAAGTGGTGATTTAATATAATTAATGTCTATGTCATTGACATAAGAACATCCTGAATGGGGAACTTCTCTCCCAATGCACATTTGTATGTTCTCAATAAACATAGCAGCAAATTAGTTGCCTGGACCATTGCAAAATCATTGTATAATAAATCATTGAATTAAATCATTATAAATCATTGTGTCATTTTTCCCAAGATCATGAAGCCAGCAATCTCATAGACAGGACATAAAGCTGGGTCTTCCTATCTTTCAGGTCAGCTTCCCTTCCATAGGACTTGCCTTTACATAGCACTTCCTCAATGTTTACAAACTATCTTTCTCTCTTGGCTGAGAAAATATACATCAGGAATAGCTCTCTTCAGGTAGTCCAGGAGTGGGGAACCCCAAACTTCACAGAATGAAGTTTGAATTCAGTCAAAGAGTGGCTCTTGAAGACAAAAGTTTGGGATTCAGTCAAAGGGCCACACTTGAGGACTTGAAGGACTACTACATGTGGCCTTGAGGCTACAGGTTTCCCATCCCTGAGCTGGTCTATAGAAAAGATAAATAAACATATTTTATATCAGTATTATTATTATCATTATCATTATTATTATTATTATTATGTTTTATCTATGTACAATGCTGCTGAAAAAAAAATGATGAGGTAATGGAGACCTGAAACCCATGGAGAGTAAATCAAAGCCATTTATAGCTGAAAGCAAGTTCAGAGTTAATCTAATTCAACCTTCCCATTTTATAGATGAAGAGGAGGAGGTCCAGTGATGGTAGGTGACTTACCTAAGGTCACAGTAGCACTAAAATTAAGGTATTTTTTCTTTTTTACAAGAAATTCTGAAAAGTAGACACTCAGAATATAATTGATATCCAAGCTCTGGAAGGATGCTCCTAATATTACTAGCAGTCAATCTCTGTCTCTTTCTGTACACACACACACACACACACACACACATTTAAAAATATAAATGTATGTATATGTGTTTATCCTTGTACGCATATGCATATTATATATATGTATATACACATGTTGTCATTGTTTGTCCTTCATTCTCAAAGGGGATTGTGGCATTAGGTATATGATTCCATGACTTGTGAGTGAATTGGATTTAAGTGAGGGAAGGCTAACACATATATAGATAGGTGTGTATATACATGTATAAGTGTATGTATGTGTTTATATGCTATTGAACTGTTTATAT
Source organism: Vombatus ursinus (assembly GCF_900497805.2). Lineage (NCBI taxonomy): Eukaryota > Metazoa > Chordata > Mammalia > Diprotodontia > Vombatidae > Vombatus > Vombatus ursinus. The sequence continues at coordinate 47,517,740 of NW_020954599.1, forward strand.
CCTATATTATTGTTAATATATTAAATATAACTTTACTTATAAGGATATAAAATATATCACATATACTGCATATTATAACTACACTTAAATAAATATAAGTCTAAATCTATAAGCTAAATATTTACATGTACCTACATACATGTGTACATATACATATGTGTGTATGTGTCTGTGCAATACCTAAGGGAAACTATGTAGTATAATGGAGGAATTAGCTATGAAGTCTATGAAAGATATAAGTTCAAACCCTCCTTCTAACATATAAGAGATATCATTTAACCTCTGTTTCCAGATAACTCTCTAAAAGACTTTAAGATTAATAGCTGCAGAGAATATGCCAAATTATACTAATAGAGAGAATTTCCTCACTGAGGAGCTCATGGTAAAAATGGAATCACAAGTCTAGAGCTTATCCATATAATTTTAATCACATAGCATAAGAAAAAAAGAAAAGAGAAAATTATAATATGGTAATAGTTATCTCCCCCTTTCAGGGTTTTCATTTCTATCTTAGGCTTCACATTCCCCATGAGTTCTGCCTTACAACTCACAAAGAGTTTTAACATGTGTTATTTCATTTGACCCTCAATATTCCTTTCGAATGCAAGATTGAATACAACATTCATTAAGTGTTTACTGTGTGCAAAGCATTGTGTTAAACACTAGGGATAAAAATAGAAAGTTAGCCAGTCTCTGCTCTCACATTCTAATGGGGAGACAAAACATATGGAAGGTTAAAGTTGCAAGCCTGAGAGAAAAGTTCCATGGTCCATAGGGGGCTGTGGCACAGCAGATATTCGTGTTTCTTTTTTCATGCCATTTCCGTGGATGAAATCATATCAGTATCTACTGTTGGGACATCTGGCAGTGCCAAAGACTTTTGTGGCAAGAACTTTCCTTGTAGAGTCTTCAGTAGATGTGATTGTAGCATATAAGGCTGTATCTCTAAGGGGCTGCTTCCCAGGATTATGTCTGAGGGCACTGGACTGGGGACATTGCTATTTTGCTGTTCTCAAAGTTCTTGGGTTTCAGGTCGTGGGATGTCCATTAGGGCGTGAGTGGAGATTTGTTCAAGGTGGTGATGGTGGTTTGACCCAGTGGCACACACTGCCTTCTACTTCTCCCTCAGGCTGCCCCCATTAACTCAGCTATGCTGACTTTACTGTCCTGTATGATAGCTGGTAGGGATGTCTATCTCCTTTTCCACAGGAACTGCTTCCCTGGATGATGACTGTGAGGACTGGGCTAAAAGCAAAATTATGGTCTGTGGGTTTCTGCCACTCTCAGGGTTCTTGTACCTATTTGCCTATTGGGATAAGTTGATGAGCAGTTGTTTCTGGTGATGAAGAAGGTGGGTCCCCTCCATGATGAATTTTTTGTTTACAGATTGCTGTGGGGGCTGGACTAGAAGCAGTTCTGGTGGTTTGGAGGGCACTGCTATTCATTCCCAAGGTTCAGGTCCATGGACTATAGCCATCGGGGTCTAAGGGGAGATGTGGTCAAGGTGGTAATGGTGGTTTGATCTACCCAGCACATGCTGCCTCCTAACTATCCTCAAGGTGTTCTACTGCCTCAGCTAGGCTGACCTACCTGCCTTGTATGTGGCAGTGGATTCTATTTGATGGGGGTAACTAGAGCTCCCTCTCCACAGGAAATACCTCTCTTTTGAAGTGTGTAGGAAAGGCGTTCTTACCTTCATTTTACAGATAAGGAAAAAAAGGCGCTGAGAGTTTAAGTTATTTGTCCAAAGTCATACACCTAGTAAAATGTAGAGTCAGGATTTATACTGGGGTCTTCTAGAATGGTACTCTGTTATACCACACCTATTGGGTCTATGATATTGGTTTCTCTGCCTAGTGAAGAATCAGAGATAGAGAATTTCTCCTATCAAAATTTGAAAATCCCTGGCAGGAAACACAGTTGTGCTACTTGCCTCCCAGATCTGTGCACCAGTGAAGCAGCAAACTGGAATTTATAAGGTCTGGTCAGCTTCATTTTGCTGCTCCATTGACACATAAAGTGAATTAGTGGGAGGAAGCTATGAAGCAAGGAAAGCATGTATAAATGAGCATCACAGTTGGGATAGAATCAAAATTTGAGAATGAGCCAAGTGAGAGTGGAGAGGAAGCAACAAAAGAATAGAGCAAAGAAAAAAGACAAAGATCATATGTATACAATTTCAATAGAGACACATGGTAAATTAGGGAGGGAAATTCCAGATTTGGAATCAGAGAATTTAGACTTGAATTCCAGATCTGGTATTTATTACCAGTGTGATTTAGGGTAAAGCACTAAGTATTTTTTTTAATCAGCTCTCTGTGGGCTTCAGTGGTCTTATCTGCAAAATGAAGGAACTATCTCCAAGTCTCTAAAACTATGGCATGGAAGTCTTTAAAAAATAAGAACTTGTCTTTTCATAATACCTGTATTTCCATATATTTTCTTCTCTAACTCCTCTGATCACCCAGCTAACCAATGTAACAAAGAATTTCAGAAAGGGAGAGGGATGCAGATTAGCAAAACTTATCAATAGATTAATAAAATCTGACAGCAAGTATTCCATACCCCCTGTGTCCCACCTCCACAAATGAGGAAGTGAGGGTACATTTTCTCTTCTCTGGGACTAGGCTTGGTCATCATAATTATCTAGCAATCCATTTCTTTTTGTTGTTGTTACTGTTGTAGTCATTATGGATACTCTTTTCCTGGTTCTTCTTGTTTCATTAAGTATCAGTTCACAGAAGTCCTCCTATGCTTCACTGAATTGTTCAATTATTGCACTGCAGTAGTACTTGACATTTGAATAGTATAAGAATACTATTATTTTGATGGAAAAAAGTAATAGCTAAAAACTCATCACATTAATCACTCAAGAATTCCAAACCACAACACTAGCTAGTGGAAGAATGATAGAACAGAGGTGGTTTTTGTTGTTTTTGTTATCTGAAGTATTTAGTTTTGTTACATTCATTCTTAATGAATTACTACTTTGATTTCTGTTTTGATAAATACTAGACAAAATGGAAAATCCTACCTCTGAGAAAAAATTGTGTAGTCATTCTATTAGTTATAAATAGCCATATTGGAAACCATCTTTTGCCACAGATTTTGCATTAGATTGACTTACCACTATCAGTTCCTGCCTAGACATTCCTATTACCTTCTACTATACCCTCATTTGATTAGGTTAAAAATTAGCTGTCAGCACCAAATATTCTCCTAATCCTACCAAGGGAATAAATCATCTAGAAAAGAGAGGCAGACAGTCCTGGTCCTGGAGGAGAGATGAGGATTTTCACATGCTGCCTTGTGTTCCAGAGGTAGAGGACTACAGATACGTAATACTACATACACTGCCAGAGGGGGCTGCTATGTCCCTAGGTTTTGCATACATTTTTTTTATCTATGGAAGAGATAAATGGAGGTATATCCAAAAATGATTGAGAAATAGAATTGATAAAAATAAAAGGTTATCAATTAAAATGTTTTAAAACTACAGGAAGGTACAATAGACTAAATTCCTTTGTGTTCTACCTCATGATCTCCATTAGTTTCACTGCTCAGCTTCCTCTAGATCAGCCCTAAAATTGGGCTATGAATAGACTGAAACTATGGAGAGTAGAAATCTGACATCTGAAGGGGCTTCAGTGACTTTAAGAACATGAGACTAGGATCTTAGCCACAGATACCAAGCAACTGTTCATTAAGTGGTTTGTACTCATACTCTAAAAAGCTACTCAGAAATATAGAGCAGTGAATTGTAAGCCAATGGCAAACAATGCTCCAGAAACAACAGTGATACTTGGATGGAATCAGAGTTGGAAACCAGGGAGACAAATGAGATCTAAGAAGAGAACTAGAACACCAGCAACCAAGGGGAAATGTGTGTTGTGCAGAAGCTAAAGCCAGACCCAGACTCTTTGCGTGTGTGTGTGTGTGTGTGTGTGTGTGTGTGTGTGAGTCTTTCTATTTATTTATTTGTTTGTTTGTTTATTTATTTTTAACATGTGTTCTTAAAACTTTGGGTTACAAATTTTCTCCCTTCCTCCCTCCCCACCTACCCTCATTGAAAAGGCAAGCAACTCAATACAGGTTATACATGTGTAGTCATGCAAAACACTTCCATAGTAGCCATGTTGTGAAAAACTAAGTGTATTTCCCTTCATCCTGTCCTGCCCCCCATTTATTCTATTCTCTCTTTTGACCCTGCCCCTCCTCAGAAGTGTTTGCTTCTGATTATCCCCTCCCCCAATCTTCCCTCCTCTCTATCATTCCCCTGCTCTCTTGTCCCCTTTTCTCATTTTCCTGCAGGGTAAGATAGGTTTCCATACCCAATTGTGTATGTTATTCCCTCCTTAAACCAAATCCTATGACAGTAAGATTCACTATTTCCTCTCACCTTCCCCCACTTCCCTCCACTGTAAAAGCCTTTTCTTGTCTGTTTCATGTTGGATAATTTACCATATTCTACCTCTCCTTTTCTCCTTCTCCCAGTATAATCCTCCCTCACCCCTTAATTTTATTTTCCAGATATCACCCCTTCATCTTCAACTCACCCTGTGCCCACTATCTATCTATGTATCTATGTATCTATCTATCTATGTATCTATGTATCTATCTATCTATCTATACATGCATACATATAATTTTTTTCCCTCCCACTACCCTAACTGACAAAGGACTCACAAGTTACAAATATCATCTTTCCACGCAGGAATGTAAACAGTTCAACCTTAATAAGTCTCTTATAATTTTTCTTTCCTGTTTATCTTTTCATGTTTCACTTGAGTCTTGTATTTGAAAGTCAAATTTTCTATTCAGCTCTGTTCTTTTCATCCAGACCCAGACTCTTAATCCATTAAGAAAAGGGTTAGCCATACCTCCAATTCAGTTGAAATAAGGCATCTGACCTTTGTAGGTAGTGGGAACAAGTCATAATCAAGGGTGAAGTCAAAGATCAGAAGTGAAGAGAGTAGGCTATTACCCATGTTTGCCTTCCAGGCTTGAAGAACCTTCCTGACCAGAAACCATAAATTCGAGTCCAGAATGCAGAAGCACAAACCATTCACTGGCCTTTTAATTCCATCAGCTCTTATTTCCATGGTTGTATTAAATGGTTGAGGGGCAGTTTTCAATAGTAGATAAATAGAGGCTTCAGATTCAAGAAGACTGGGGTTCAAGTCTTGCTTCTGACACACAGTGGTACTGTGACCCTGAATAAATCATTTAACCACTCAATGCTCCAACAGCTATCTAATTCTATAAGTGGCAGAACAGGTGCCAATCTACATTGGTAGAAGGAATTCTCCCAGTGGGAGTTCCCCATGCCAATTAAATCATAGGTCTTCTCCAAATTAAGTGATTTTGAATTTCAGTTTGTGGTCTAATATACCTGGGAAACAAAAGCACTGTTGTAAACCATGTTGTCATTTCTAAGCTTAATAAATAAAGAACAACAATAATAATGATAAAAATAAAACAGAAACAGATAGCAATCAGAGAGGATAGAGTGATGGACTTGGAGTCTGGATGACCTGAGTTCAAATTCAGACTCAGACACTTATTTGACTCTAGGAAAATCACTTAATCTCTGCCTGCCTCATTTTTCCCATTTGTTAGGGGAAAAAATATACATCTATATCTATCTATCTATCTATCTATCTATCTATCTATCTATCTATCTATCTATCTATATCTATCTATATATATCCCAGAGTTGTGAAAATAAAATGAGGTAATATTTTTAAAGCACTTTGTAATCCATAAAGTACTATAACCACACTTGCTATTATTAAAGCAGAGAACGGATATCTGTGTCTATTGTTCATGCTAACTTGAGCACCTTTGTCAAAGTATCTTTGAATTTTAAGGGAGCTATGTAAAATGAATAAATGGGGCAATAAATGTTGATTTTTAATAGCTAGCAAGAAGTTTCATTTGCAAAGTGAGAATAATCATCAAATTGTTTCAATTTCTTCTATTGAGCTTAAATTCCTATTTGCCTGTTCTTTCTAACTTACGACCTATAAACAGAAGTGAAAATTCTGAGCAGGTCAGGATATTCCCATAAGCAGATCTCATTGGACATATGAATGCCTGAGTGCACATGAGAGCCATCTCTAATGCAAATTCCAAAGCAATTATATTACTGACATATGCTTGAATGATGTTCCTTGAAGTAAATTCTCAAATCTAAGTATCAACACACTAAGTGCTTCTGGAGAAGTGGTTGTAAAGGGAGATTTTTTTTTCTCTCATTAAAAAAATCTGTTCAAGCAAGCACTTTGAAATTTGGCTGCTTATCTGAATTGAAATAACTGGTCTAGAGAGCTCATTCTAACTAGGCAACTCAGAAGACCTTTGGTTAAATTCTCTAATCAGGCAAACAATATCCCATAGCATGTAATGGTTACTTTTGCTTGTAAATGAAAGCTGAAGGGCTAGATGATAAGATTTGCTTTCAAAGGAAAAAAACAGTTTATATTACCTTACTCAGCATTATATTGGAGTTAGCTCCAAATACTTCATAAGAACCAATTGCCAAATTTTCAATATCAGCATTTACACCTTGGAAATACATAAACTACAAAACAGGGCTTGATTTTAGTGTTTTGTTGATTGTCCAGACTTAAATGATGGAAAAGATATTAAATATAAGGCAGAATTAAAGTGTGCTGCGTGCACAGCTTTTCCCAGACAGATAGCTGTTGAACATTTAAAAGTACAGAACTATTAGAGTTGGGTACCCATGTTTTGAACACAGGTTAAATCCTTAGCTAGTATGAAGTCCTTAGAGATGATCTAGTATGAGGCACTCATTTGCTGAATCAATTGAAGACCAGAAATACTAAGGAATTTGTCCAACATCACGCAATGAGTGAAATAGACCAGCATGGAGTCCAGAATGCAGGATGCTTGAATCTAATGTTTTGTTTTGTTTTTTTTTCCCACTGTTTAGCCCCCACCACACTACCTCTCAGGAACAGGTGTGATTCTAATTTTTTGATGGGCTTTGGAATATTCTGGGGCCAGACTCCTACAAGGTGTTTAAAATTGGCAATTAGTCTTGGCTGGCAGAGTAAGGTAGAAATGAACAACAAGGAAAGAGAGCTGTAGGTTAGCTCATCTCTCTTCAAACATCTAGGAGAGGACATAACTAGAGCCCTTATTCTTATGTTGGAGAGCATTCAGCTGAATAAATAGTTGGCAATTTGGATCATTTCAATAAATGTAATTGTACTTAAGCACAACTCAGGGTCATATTCTGCTGACAAAGTCATGTTTACCTCTGAAAAGAAGGATACTAAAATTAATTATTAGACTCTCCAATATGCTTTTACTTTCCAGAATATGCTTAAATACTGCTTAGAAAATCTTCCATTTGGTAAATGTGAACACCTGCATTCCAAGATGTTTTTTGACTCACTGTTTGGGTTTGGACAAGTAAGTCAACAATGAAAATAAAATTTATTTTGCTAATTTCAAGATAGATGACACCTTTTCTTCATGACCATTGCAGAAATATTGAAAACGTATCCTGATGCCTATCTATTAATTCAGAGGGCTACTGTTAAACAATTCATTTAAGATAATTACAAAGATGAAAGGAATTTCTGGAAAGATTTTGATTAAAATTTGCAGAGCCAAGGGGAAAGTTTTTTTTTTTTTTTAAATGGACTGGTACTCATGTAAGGGGGAAAAACACAGCAACATGCAAATCCATAACTCCAATGGATATCTAGGGCTTTTCCCCAGAACATCAAAATGTATAGGGCAATGAAAACACACTTACGCAGCACTGCAGGAACAACTAAGTTTAGCACCTAATTTATATAGTTCATGTTCAACTAATCCTGTGATTTCATAAGTCTAGGAAGTCTGTTGTACGGAATTTCTTCTACCAATGAAGATTAGCAATCTATGTACAATTAATAGACTGAGAGTGTTGCCTGAGGGTGAAGGGGTTGAATTCAGAGATTAAATGAAGCTCAAACAATATATGTCCAGGTGAAACTTGAAACTGGGTTTCCCTGACTCCAAGACCAGCTCTCTATCTACTATTCCAGGGCTTCTTCTTAGCAATATTAGTTATCAGGAGGTGAGGACTTCCTTGCCCCAAAAATCACACTACAAGTGACAATACCACCATCCCACAGAATGACTTTTCAGTATTCCAGAGTATAGTGTAATCTGTACCATTTACATTTAAGAGACTGTCCTCCATGCCGTAGTTATTTGTAGATATTTAATTATTAGATTGTAAACTCCACGAGGGCAAAGTTTATTACATTATATTCTTATCTCTAGTGCTTCTCAGTTGTGCCTTCCTGATAGATGGATACTTAAGTCAATATTTGTTTATTTGAATTGAAGTAGAAGCAGGACCATGTAATGCTGTCCAGAAAGTGGATCCTACCATCAGGTTCTGGGACTCTGTGTTGCTCTCTCTGTTATTGTACCAAATAAAAGTCTAGGCAGGGCTACATATATCCTGGAAGATACTTCTTAAATGCAAAGAAAAACACCCATTACCAGGTTATTGACCCCAGTTGTGGAACACAAAACATCCTGATGACCTCAAGAGCCTTCAGAAAGTCATTTAATGTTTCTGTCCTCTGGCCCTCTGTTCTCCATAAATTGCTTGTCCCAGCTCTCTATTTCTTTGCAATGCTATAAAGATTTTTAGGTTTAAAGTATATTGAGGTTTGGAAGGGTCAAAGATGCTAGACTATATATCACTGAGGGATTTAAAGGATCTCTGAACTTGAGCAATGACCATATGTATAAGTGAGAGATATCAGGTTATAACTGCAAAAGGATTGCCTTGGGTGGATGTGTTTGCGTCTGTTGTCTCAGTAATTACCACAAATCAGAGGTAGCCATGTGTTATGCAAATTATTATATATTTAATATGATTATTATATGATGTATATGATATGATATAAATATTTGATATAATTATTATATATTTAAATGGAATAGGAACTTGTACATAATAGATGTGCAGTTTCATGATGTGCTAGGAGTGGGATGGAGAGTACTTCCCAGCTATGTGATCTTGGGCAAGTCACAGCATCTCTTGAGCCTCAAAATACTGGCATGAAAAACAATTGAAGTATGTTAGATGAAGTGTTTAGAAAGCACTAAGCATACATACTCTGAATGTCAAGTCTTACTGTACCTCTCATTCTTTCTTTAAAGAAAAAAAAATTAAATGTTTTCTTTTATACTACACTGAACAAACACCAAATAAAATTAATATTTCTATATAAATGTAGAAGACAGAAGAAGGTTGTACACAACACTGCAAACCTCTTATGTAGTTCTTGCCTTACTTTTTAGGTGTGTAATAAATTCAGCATATAACTTTTAAAGCTGTCCTGATTATGTGTAATTCTTCCTATCGTTCCTTCTAGTCTCTTTTCTTTAAGAGGAAGGGATCCCTTATCTTAATCCCACTCTCCATCATACTGCCTGCCAAATTGAAATTAAAAAGAAAACCCTTGTAACAAATATGTATAGTTAATCAAAATAAATTCCCATATTGGCCCACCCCAGAAATGTTCCTCTCATTCTTCATCTTGAGCCTGTCACATCTCTTTCAGGAGGAAGATATTCCACCATTAGTACTCTATCTTCTGTTCTTTCACAGGTTAATATACCCATCAGGTACAAGACATATGGTAGGCATTGTGAATTTCAAATTATTTCTTCAAGAGCCACCAAATGAAATCATATCTGCTTCTTTGGGATTATGTCAGTATGTTAGTCTTCTCCAAAGGGGGAGGGGAAAGTTCAACCCAAATAAGGTGGGAAAATCAATGATATGTTTCTATTAGAAAAAGCACTGCAGGAGACAACAGAGTAGTAGCATTGAGTGGTTTCTCAAGAATAAGAAAATCTAACAAATTGTATTATTCTCCTGGTCAAGCAGAAGGATCAGCTGCAAAAAGGACTTCCTGGGAGGTGTCATGGAGACTCATACAACAGTAACTATACATAGTCTATATGGACATCCACCCAGAAATGAAAACAGAAAGCTGCCCTCTCCTATGTTTTCATAAACCCTCATCCTGAAAAACACACAATGCAAATGTCTTTCTCATTCCAGTATCTTAATGAAAAATTCTAAATTGGCTTGTATGCAGGGTAAGAATGATTTCCTTCAAAAGTGGAGCTTCTGGAGACAGTTGACTCCATTATGAAACTGATGGTTAGCTTGTGTGATGCATATTAAAAAATACATAAAATTCAAGGGCCATAGAAAGATCAAATAGTTCTGATGGAGAAACAAAGTGTGTTGTTGTCTGAGAGGCCAACAGCTTCATAATAAACATTGTCAGTAAGTAATCAAGTCTTATCCGCTGTGCTAATAGTTTGTCATATATGCCAGCAACATTTAACAACCCATGGCATCCTTTCCAAAAATGTGATTGATGGTAGATAATTCTGCATTTGGCTTCTGGCCCTCCACACACAGATGTATCCACCATCTATTCTAGGAATATAAATACATACATACGTACACATACATACACGTATGTGTGTGCCTATGTACATATACATTGTGTATATATATATACATATATAATTAAATCATGTGATCTCTCTAGATCTGTCACCCCAGCTTACTGATCACTCCCATCAAAATGTCCCTTCTCCCAGATCCCTCCTCCAGTCACCCCAAACTACTTGGCCAGTTCTACATCCCTCTCATAGTCTTTTCTGTATATAAATTCCATCTTGTCTCCATTAAGGTGCTGAGATTCTATAAGTCGAGCCAATGCTCAGATTCTCATAATCTAGCCAATAGCACACAAATGTTCAGATTCCTTAAGAGTCTGGTCAATATGGCGAATCTTTAATAAACCTTGTCTTTGACTGAAAGAAGACTTGGGTCGAATTCGTTTAGACAGGACCCACATATTGATTTTGGGGTCCCAGCACCCCTAAACCTCTAAATCTCAACAATTGTACCTGGACCCCAAAAGGCAAAGACCACATCTCTGGAAGCAACCCAGAATCTCAACAAGCTCCTGTGAAAAATTTATTTTCTCATTAAAGGCACAAACACACCTGACCCTTAATTCCTTAGACAAAGGCTATTAGTACAGACATAAGGGTACTGGCTTTGCAAAGATTCTTTCCCTGGCCCCTGATCCCCAAGGACCATGCTCTGGCAACCCTTCTATCTTGTCCCTTCAATAGAGCTGTCTCTGTTGACTTCCAGTGTTATAAGCATTAACATCATCCTCATTAGCTTGCTAGTTCCCTAAGGAACTTCACCCACCTTATTGGCATCACAATAAACTTTGCCACTTTAATGGAAGACAGTTTGAGTACATGAATTCATTCCAAGTGATACCACCCTGTACCCTGATATTTTGTGTAACCCTACAATGCATCAATAACATTCTACTTATAAACAATTTCCCACCAAAGCACACAGTATTCATGGGGGAAGAGAGGGTAAAAGTTTACAAAACCAAAGTAGGAAGGTCCATGCATAAGGATCACATGTCTCAGAGTAACTCAAGTACCTAAAATGCTGGAATTTATGTCCTTTGTTTTTCCTAAGGAAAACAGTCTCAATTTTCTGCAGTTGGACAATGAACTGATGGGACAGGCTGTTTCTCTGATGACTGCTGTGCTCAGGTGGGCCTTCTTCCAGATTTTTCAACTCTCTTGCTGGGTGAGATCATTTGTCTATTGACTGCTAAGCAAGTATTATGGTCTTTCAGCAAAGGTAAATATCTTAAGCCTAGAATCAGCAGTGATTTTCCAAGTCTGTTCTTTTGACTAGATTCTGCCTTGCAAGAATTAGTGGGAAGGCACAAGTGAAAAACCTTTCCTCCTCCAATCAGCTCTTCCAGAAAGAAAATAAAGAGATTTTTCTTTTTGCAGTCAGTTCTTCTAAGCATCAAGTGACAGTATGAGACCTAGGGTCTCTTCTTAGGCCTACCTGTATGTCTCTCTTTAGGTCAGTTCTGCTTTGATCTTAACTATATTCAGAGATCCACTCATCTAAGCTCTGTACTCTATATGCCTTAAGCTAAAGCAGAGACTTTTTAAGTGAGTAATTTAACTCTAACTCAAGAAGATAAACCAAAATCTGCATTTCTGGCAAGCCAACATAAAACCAGGAAATACACATTTATCACCAAACAGTTCTAAGAATCAAGGTTTTCTAGTTACCAACTTCAAAGTCCTCTTGCTAGTTATATTTAGATATTGGGAATAGGACACTTCAGTTATCTTTATACTGAGTAATTGTCTTTTCTCTGGGGAATGACTTCCGTGTTTCTCTCATAACTGATCTTTTTTTTTTCATTTCCTCTTAGATTAGCAAAACTGTATATAGGTGAAAAGTTCAATCAATAGAAACAAAGCAGAGGTAGGGGTGTTGTTAGGAGGATCAGGTTTGTCAAGGACAGTGATAAACTCACTTTTGGATATTTTGAATTTTTGTGATCCTGAGTAATTCAGGAAGTGTGTCCAATAGGCAACTGCAACGTGGGGCTAGAATTGAAAAAGAGATCAGATTTAAGTATATAAATTTGAGAATGATGGGTAGAGAGATGATAACTGAAGCTGATGCAATAAATGAGACCACCAAGGCAGTTCACGTGGAAACAGAAGGCTAAGGGCAAAGTCTCAAACTTCAGAGCTATCTTTGACTTCTCCCTACCTCCTCCCATCCCTTTAACAAATCTTTGTAATGTCTCCTGGATGCATGCCTTTATCTCTAATACCACTGACACTAACCAAATTTAGAACCTCATCACACCATGGCTATATTACTGCAAATGCCTCCCAATCAATCTTACAGCCTCCATTCTCTTCCTCATTTTCGATTCATCCTAGACACCACAGCCAAATTAATATTTCTAACACACTCTAAGATCTAATTTTTTCATGTCACCTGATAAAGAACCCACAATAGCTCTTTACTGACATTGGCATCAAGTCTTAAACCATTCTACTAATTTTCATAGCTATGAAGTATGTATAAAATTGGGAATACTATAGTGAAGGAAAGCAAAGATGAACAAATCTGATTCGTTGGATCTACATGATAGAGGATTGCTAACTATGCTAAGCTCTGATAAGGTGAATAAGGTAAAGAGTCCACGAATTCAATATCTGCTCAATAATGAAGCACTGTGTTCCCTTTAGAACATAATTAATGCCACAAATAGGCCTATTAGCACTCAGTTCTTTTATTCTGCGATACAAAGATACATTTTCCAAAACTGATTAACTCTAGTAAAGGGGAGAGGCAGCCTCTTGGAAAATGTGATATGAACCAGTTTATTTACTCCAGAGGCATGTTTTGTTTTGTTTTGTACCTTTATAGTTTCACTTCAGGACAGCTGGGTGGCTGGGTAGAGCACCAGCCCTGGAGTCAGGAGGACCTGAGTTCAAATCTGGCCTCAGTCACTTACTAGCAATGTGACCCTGGGAAAGTCATTTAATCTTGTTTGTCTCAGTTCCTGATTTGGAAAATGAGCTGGAGAAAGAAATGGTAAACCGCTCCAGTATATTTGCCAAGAAAACCCAAATGCGGTCAGGAAGAGGCAAACACAACTAAAATAAACAACTTAATACCAAAAGTTTCACTTCATCTACCAATAGATTCAGCAGAGGTCTAATCGTCCATCTCCATTATGTATCCCCAGTTTGGACATTTTAGTGGTCTAATAGGTGAAGAGGGAATGAGGTACACTCTCTTGTTCTTGCTGCTAGAGTTTCAGCTTTAAAGTTTTATGGCTTTAAAATGTTATCCATTTTGCATATATTTTTTACTTGCATTTTTTACTTGCATATTTATCCACTTGGCAAAACTTAACATACAAAATGGAGTCTTATATAGAATGCCATGAATATTGTAATCATAGGCATACATTGCCTATATGTTTTTCTTTTAGTATTGAAGTTCAAGGGTCAGATTTATGAAAGTCCCAAATGTTGGTTTGGGCCTTTTTGTTCTCCCTGGTCAAAGCAGAACTGACATGGTGGGAAAAGTGTTGAAAATGGTCTTAAGTACGAATACAGTTAATCAATGCATATATAGTTCTTGTTTCCTAATAATAATAACAACTAACATTTATATACATTGGTATAATTCTTTAAGAATTGCAGAAAGTTTTGTAAATATCATCACATTTTTAATCCTCACAACAGTCCTTTTTTTAAGTCATGTCTGATTCTTCTTGACTCCATTTGGGATTTTCTTGGCAGAGATACTGGAATGGTTTGCCATTTCCTTCTCCAGTTCATTTTACTGATGAGGAAACTGAGGCAAGCAGGGTTATGTGACTTTATCAGTGTCACATAGCTAATAAGTGTCTGAAACTGGATTTGAAATCAGGTCTTCCTAACTCCAGGCCTGCCACTCTATCCACTGCACCAATTAGCTGCCCCATCCTCACAACAATCCTGGGAAGTAGGTGTTCTTATTATCATTGCCCTTTTATAGATGGGAAACTGAGGTTAAGGGAGGTTAAGTGACTTTCTCAGACTCACATAGTTTGAGACTGGATTTGAATTTGTCTTCCTGACTCCATTCCAGTGCCCTGTACACTGTACCACCAAGCTGGCTTTATAAGCATAAATCATAATTTGATCAAGTTAGGGGACCATTCTGGGACTAACTCTTATTTGCAAAATGAAGGAGTTGAATTTGTTGATCTCAATGGTCTCTTTAAGACCTAAATCTCTATGAATATAGATGGACAGAGGGATGATAGATCATAAGGGATGGTGATGGTGATAATGATGATAAGGAGGAGGAGGAGGAAAAGGAAGATGGTATGACAGATCAAGAGTGATGGTGGTGGTGGTGGTCGTGATGATGATGATGATAAAGATTTCTATATAATAACTTCAAACTCTCACATGATTTATACTGCTTCCTTCTGACATTTCACATTTGAGATCCACTGATCTGCTGCTTATATTAGGTGTGTGTGGGGAAGACAACCAAAAAGAAAAAAAAACCTGAAATCTGAAAAATTGTTCTGAAATAGCAGGCTACTATTTTCAGATTCCCAATCTTCCCTCTGAAAGTCACCTCTATCAATTCCATTACATTTCTTTGTGAATCAGAAGTGTGAAATTTTGATAAAAATGTTATCAACTCACATTTCAGTTGTTAATTCCCCACCCCTACATCCTTAAACCATGGATTTTCAGGGGTATTACCTCTTTCATTTCTTCCTTTTTTTTTCATTACAGAGCATGATCATAGCAATTCCACTAAATAGTTGTTTTTGCTGCTTGTACTGTGATGAACATTAAACAATGTTTGTGGTATGCATTTCACATCCAATGCCAAACCCTTGAATCTAAGCACCAGTCTTAGCAGAGGGAATGTTTGATCTTTAGCTTAGTAGCAAAATCTAGTTTTTGCTTCTGAAATTAAGCTATAATACAGTATATAGAGAGTATATTAATTCACTGTTGTTGTTCACACACAACTACACAGAAATGTATCTTTGTGCCATTCAAAGTAGAATGTCTATTGGAATTATATCAGACGGTAGATTTTCAATCTGACCCTTGCTTTCTATGTCTATCTGTCTGTCTCTCCGTGTGGATATGTGAATTATTGGCATGAAGATCTCCCAATGTGGAAACTTCCTCCATCAACAAAAATTAGCAAGTGCTATGTAACATAGATTTTGAGAACTGACTGGAGACATTGAGAAATCAAGTGGCTTGCTCACAATCACACAGTAGCTTAAAAGGCAGAACTCTAATCCAGGTTTCTTTTTTTTTTAATAGCCCAAAGGTTAGCTTTCTATCTCTAACACCACCCCAGTCTCTCATATCACTCACAGATGCCTCATACTGTAATCTGGTGATGGTTTGAGAGGTATATTACATAGCAATGCTAGAAACACCCAGAAATGTAATTCAGGCATGAGAAAGCAGTGACCCGTGGTGAGCTGCATGGCTGGTGGGGCTACTAATTTAAGTCTGATGAAAATATTCCTGTTGATGGTGTTGTCAGTTTGGAGATCCTGTGACCATTCCACTTAGGGTGATGCTGACATCTCTAACTATACTAAAAATACGTAAAATTTGATCTGTGACCTGAAGCCTGCCTCATGAAATCATTCTCTACACTCTGCAATCCAAACATGGAAAAACTTGTCCATCAGGCTAACATATTTGCACCATATTTTATTATCATTCTGATATAGGCTTCCATTGATTTTTCTACATGGGTTCATCAGTAATTGCTTCTTTTGTACACCACAACAATACAATAAATTTTATAGCAGACACACAAGTCTCTTTGGATTAATCAATTTTGCAGAACTTCCTTCCAAAAATCTTAATTAATTTTCCCATTTCTCAGAGTAGTACATGAAGTTACCTTTCTTTTCCTCCTTTATCTGTAATAAATATAATGTCTATAGCGTATAACAGTTCACTCTCATAGCATGTCAACCACTGTTAGAAAAGAAGAAACTTAAAGTTTCCTATGAATGGGCATAATTCATCAAGCTGAAAGTTTTCTTGAAGTGCAATTGGAAACCAGTCTACAGTAGGGCCTTGCTCCTAACAAATGAAGCAGCAACTGAATACACAGTAGCAGGAGCCAGCAAAGTGCCATTTGATTTGGCCAAGATGTTTCTAGTGCTAGCTTGCCTAGGATTAGATCCTGAACAATGACTAAAGCAGGCACCCTAAAGAAACCTGGAAAATGTCCAAAGTTTCTGAATTATGTCCTTTCACCAGTTATTAGAAGAGAATGGGTAAGCTTCCAGAAACATTTTTTTTTCCTGAAAACTGTTTTAGACACTCTTATTTATCACATTTGCTGCATTCTTAAACTGATTCCTAAAAAGTGGTCTTTGTTCTGCTCATAACAAGTGGATTTGTAGACATTTGGCATTAAGGCAACATTTTGAGATTTACAAGAAACTGAAAAAGACTCTGTCACACTTGTCCATGAAGTCACACAAAAGACCATCCATTTTATGCATGCAGAGACATCACTAGATAAGCAGCCTGACAGTTACTAATGTCCTTCTTAATCAATAAAATGTCATTAAAATATTTTTTTCCTCCTGAGCAATTTGTTGAAATGAATTTGTTGAAATCTTCATCTCCCACTATGCAACCCTATCTTTCACAATGTCGATGACCTGTTATGGATCAAAGACACTGAAGTGATTTAATAGAAAATAGAACAAACATCCCTGCTTTCATTTATTAGAGATCACTACATAATTCTCACGAAAGAATGTCAGATTCCCTCAGTGGGAGGAAAATAAAAATATCACAAATCTCTTCTTTTTAGCTCCTGTGACGTTTAAGTACTGAATTTTGCTTCTAAGGAATTGCATAGGTGATTATCCTATCATTTTAAGGTCGTATGGGATAGTATTTACACGTGCAAGTTTGTGGTTGTAACCAAAGAAATTACCAGTCAAGTTTTTAGCAATTGTCATTCCATATACTAGTGCCTACTAGCACTACTACTTTTGTACTAGCTTTTGATGCTTTAATCTTTGCAACTTAAGTTAAAAATTTGTTTTTACAAACACTACTATAACTTCAATGAGATTGAATGGTGGGGTTGAAGCTTTCTGGCTTATTATTGTATTTATTACACTCATTTCAGTGGGTCTATAAAATTAGTTTCTACTTATTTTTATATTATTTGACATATTCATACCTGTAGTTTATGTATATGACTTTTACATTTATAATTCAGACTTGGCACTAAGAACCAATAAAAAAAAAGCAGTGAGGTGGATCTTTTTGAAAAATTATTTTTATTTCAATCAGTCAAGAATCAATCATACCTTAAGCTTCTGCTATGTGTGAGGCACTATACTCAGCACTGGGGATATAAAGAAAAACCAAAATATTCTCTTCCTTCAGGGAACTCACAACCTAAACAGGGAGATACTATGATAACACTAGGTACATACACAATATGCACTAGATAAATTGGGAATAATTTCAGAGGGAAGGCAGGAGCAAGAGGGGTGACCTGAAAAGGCCTCCTGTAGAAAGTAGGATTTGAGGTGAATCTTAAAGGAAGCCAGGGAAGCCAGAAGCTGGAAACAAGGAGAAAAAGGGCAATGCAGCTCATTGTTGGAGTGAATGGGCAGCAACACATTACATGGATTATGTAAAAATGGTACAAAGGATGGTAAAGGATGTTATCTGAGATCTAGATGACTAGGAGAAAAACATAAACTCTCACCATATGAGAGCAAGGGACAATCAAAGGACAGCTAGTAAGTACCACTGGTATCTTCACAATGATAGGACACCAAGAGTTTCCCTATATGTTTATTAGGCCCTCTGTGGCAAATTTTTGAGAAACCATGAAAGAGTCATACAGGATGAATTGCAATCTGCATTGTGGGTGGCAAGGCACACGTTGCAAGATTCATTGGTGTTATTAATGTACACGTGGAAATGTGTGCAAACAAATAAATAAGTTAATGTAATACATTAAGGTTTAAAATGGACATAAGTAGTTTTTTTACATACATACATTATATATTATATATATATATATATATAAACACATATGTATGCCAGTGTCTGTGTATAGATGTGTGTGTCTGTGTATATACATGTGTATTATATATATATACATATATATATATATATTATACACATGTGTGTATATTACACACACACACACACACACACACACACGTGAATATATACATAAGTTAAGTGACTTGCCTAAGGTGACACTACTTAGGTTCAATGATTCTCTTGGCAGAATGCTAAAGTTACATAGTTACATATACAAATGCATATATAATAGTTACATGTAGAACTATTTACCTGCATGAGAAGAAACCTGCCAAAGTGGAATGTGACCCAGCCATGGGAATCATAAAATTTGAATTTATATCCTACTTCTGGGGGAAAAATCAAAATCAGTGCAAAATTCTGCTTGTCAGTCAACATTTTTTGGATTGGACCTGTGACTTATTTGGTAAAGGAAGTTCCCCATAAGGCAATGCCCGCCCCCAAGTAAGTTGGCACCTGGTCTGAAACTTACAGTCACAGAAATTTGTTTGAGGGCACTGAGAGGTTTGATGACTTGTCTAGTGTTGAGTGGCCAAAGTGTATCAGAAGTAGAACTTAAACTAAGTCTTCCTGACTTAGAAGCTCTATTTCTATCCACTCAAACTGACATCAGTTAGGCATGTGTGGACTATCCCTACAGAAAAGATAGAATGATATGAGCCAAAGAATACTATAGTTGAGCAGACTCAGAAATGGTTAAATACTTAAATCCAAAGCAATCCAAAGAAAAGTCATTAAGGAATCTTAGGACCTTAGAACTGGAATTAGGTCTTTAATGGAGTACTCCAAGGATCTGTCCTTAATGGGGAGAGGGAGAGGAGGACTATGATAGTTGCATTTGGTATTTTAAGTGTTAACGAAAGAAGGATGGCACCTAAGAACAAAACTAAGAGGAAAGTTGAAGGAACCTATAGTTCAACTCAATATAACCAAAAGTGAAAAAAATAATTATTTTTCTCTAAAAGCAAAATGAGTTAATTTAAAAAGCAATGAGATCAGTCTTCCTCAAGGAAAACTTGATGATCTTGAGAGAGATTTTTGGTATGGTATTGGTTAGACTATATGAGCTCTAACTTCCTTTACAACTATGGAATGTGGTGATTTGATAATCCTGTCTGTTGGTATGTGAGGGAGAGGGAATAAGGGGAAGAGAGGGGAAAGGGAGAGGGGTGGAGAGAGAGAGACATGGAGGGGGAAAAGTAAGGAGAAAAAGTAAGAGGGAGGAGAAGGGAAGATAAGGGAGACAGAGGGAGAAAGGGAGAGGGAAGGAGGAAGGAAGAGACAGAGATAGAGAGAAAGAGAGACAAGGAAAGACAGAGAGAAGTAGAGATAGATCTTTGTCTGTCTTGCTATGTACATTACATTGGTTGTTTTCAATCTCTTCATTCAATTTTCCCAGTAGAGAACAGCCACATAAGTTTAGTATATTTTTATTCTTTTAGCAAGTAATGCTTTTGAAACAGATACTTTCCTCACATATTTCAAGTCATTTCTCACTTTCATGATTTGTTGTTTCAAAAATGAAGATGAAAGAAGCAAACAGTACAGCAAACATAAATGGAGTTATTGAGGACCTGGAAAGAAAAGGATTTTCTGGCCGTATTTCACATCCTTCCTGCCTTCCCTCCCTAATTCTTTGGATTCTGAGATTGGGGCCTAGTAAGTTACAAAAAGAACATTTGCAGATATGTCACTACCTTTTTTGACAATTTTATCCTGCAGTCATATCAACATAACATCTTCTTCAGTTCTCATTCCTTATATTTCACACTCAAGGTATACCTTTTGCTTTTCATTTTTCCCAAACTCCACAGGCTACTAAACTGTGCTCACACAACTAAAGAAGAAAGTTGGTCTTTTAACTATGGGTTCTGCAATTCTTCACATTTCATCTTATTAGATTCAGCACAAATTATAGTAGATCATTATCACTGAAGTTTCCTGTTCCTCAGTTCCTTCATTTTCAAAATGAGGGAGCTGGACTAGAAAATTACTAAGGTCTTTTTCAGCTGATAGTCAATGACGTTATTTCACTGTAGTCAGATAAATTCACATAAATATACTTTTGTAGCCTGGAAGCATATAGGCATTTGATATAATATTTTGCGTTCAGAGTAAGCATAGTGAATTCTTATTTGCATTGTAGAGTCAGGTTGAAATATACATACATACATACATATATATATATATATATATATACATATATATTTCCATAAGAAATAATTGTGAACAAACTTAAAAACAGTATCAGCTCTATTTATTTTTTCATCTGGTAATTTCTGTCACAAAAGCAACAATTTATAGGAAAAGCATTAAATATCTTACTAGGCAAAAAAAAATAAGTAAAAATGTCTCTAAAAGAGAATTTAAGATTCATATTCTTAAATTAATGCCAAAATTTTCACGTGTAATTGGGGGAAAAAAGAAAAGAAAAAATATTTCCAAGTTTGGTAAGTTTGCCTTCTCTAAAGAAAGCTAAAGGAATATGGATTCAGAGTTTTGTGTCTACTATTAGACTGTGTTACTGTATAAGATTGAATTTAACTGATTTTTCTTCATGAAAAAAAGATTTAATATTTTGTGGTGGGATGGGAAAGTTGTCAGGAAATTACTGAGATATGAAAAGAAAAAACATCACTAAAATAGTTTTAAAATATGTTAGGTTCATTCTACAGTTATTATTTCTAATGGGTAAAAGGGTAGAGTAAATGAGGTAATTATCTAACTGGTTAAGACTAAAATAATGTGTTCTCCTGAAATATAAAAATGCAATAGAGTGAAAATAATGTTTTATGTTGATCTTGAGAATGTATTATTTATTTCAACCAACAGGTGAAATGTCAGCAAGAAATAGAGGAAAATTCAATAGAAGAGGCAAGGAGGGCAGGAGAGGTGACAGGAAAAATAGCAGGAAATCATCAGCACCTGATACACTTACACTATAATATTTAAAGAATTAAAATTTCTTTGACACAGGTGCTGCTTCCACTGGGATAAATCACCATATAGCCACAAATTAGCAGAGTCTCCATTAGTTGCTGTGACTAAATGGTGGTGGTGATTTGGATAATGAGCCTATTTGAAATGAACTAGGTTGACATTTAAATGAAATACAGAGTGTATTGGAAGATACTCAATACTTGTCCAGCCTGTTAAGACTTATCAGAGTGGCAATCCATTGGTTTAGCAAAAACAAAACAATACAGAACAATAAACCACCAAATCTAGGATTACATCAAAACCATATTTAGACATTAAAGTGAACTTTAGTGCATAGATATTTATGTGGTTCTACATTTTTAAATTTAGAACTCTATAAAAAATTAAATTGTCATTTCTACCCCTATGTACAAGTAAATGAAGGAAAGTTCAACATCAGGACTGCTTTTACAAATGAAGCTATTCAATTCAAATTCAGCTTAAGTATCTTTCTTACCTCTCTCCCCCACACCACCTGCCCTTATCTCTCCCACATCAGTATTGTGGATTTCTGAATATCTTCCTGTCAGTTTTATGTAATGATTTTAGGTTCCCAACTATTTCAATTCTTAACAGCTTTCAGTCTTTTTATGGAAAGGATGACATTGTTAACTTGCAGCCATAAATGTTTCAGAAATTGATTTATTATAGTAGCTAAGAGCAATTCCTTGCAAACTCTTTGATCATGCTAAAGAGACCCTTTTTTTGTTCATTTTTTCCCAAAAGGAAATAAGAGAAGTATTACTGAAAAGGTCTTTGACTTAAATCCAAGTTCATGCAAGTTTTGAATTTCTTTAATTACCACAACTTCAGCTGAGCAAGACAACAGCAGGGGCAGAATCATACTCAGGGTTTCATTACAAGGACATCACCAATTAAATTCTTGAACTGGTGTATTCTATTTTGAACAGATGTTCTACACTTTTTCCCAAGTACAAAAGAGGTTTCTGCACCCACCTGATTTTTATACAGCACTTGGCTCCTCTGCAAAAGCTCCTATTTAATGACAACTTCCAAAGGAAAGGGAAATTTTCTCTATGACAGCACCACCATCCACATTAGTTACACGCATAGCTTTATTCCTCAAACACCTAGGGGGCTGATTTTGAACACTGGAAGCTCCAAGTAAGGACTTTCTCACTTACCAACGAAATCACAGCTGGCTTGTCCTTGGGTAGATTGTCTTGCTGAGGCTGATCCCTATCAAATCCTGCTTTTAAAGATTTATTACTATACAGTCATCTATTCTGTTTAATTAAGCCCTTTTGTTGACCTGAATAAAATGTCTGTTTACTCCATCTAGTCCAAAAGTAGGAAGACCTTTAAAACTAAAATGTTAATTACATAACATCTTCCTGCCCCAAGGAAAGCGTGAACCAGCAAGTTTAGAGAGACAGGCTTATTCTGCTTTCTACTGACATGCATTTCAGTGGTGATAATTTCTAGGGGGAAAGAACTCTGAACAGTGGAGACAATACAGTGAGTATAATGGACTACATTCCAACTTCTCCCAGTGGTATATCTTCACACTATTTGTATTTGATTTAATTTATTTAGTATTTTATTTCAATAAATATTTTTTATTTATGTATTTTTTGTTGTTGTTTAGTCATTTCCAACTTTTCA
This sequence comes from Vombatus ursinus, assembly GCF_900497805.2. NCBI lineage: Eukaryota > Metazoa > Chordata > Mammalia > Diprotodontia > Vombatidae > Vombatus > Vombatus ursinus. The sequence continues at coordinate 47,540,921 of NW_020954599.1, forward strand.
TGACCCCATTTGGAGTTTTGTCGGCAAAGATACTAGAGTGGTTTGTAATTTCCTTCTCCAGCTAATTTTACAGGTGAGGAAACTGAGGCAAATGGGATTAAGTGACTTGTCCAGGATCACACAGCTTCAGAGTCTGAGGCTCAATTTGAACTCAGGTCTTCCTGACTCCAGACCTGTAGCTTTATCCACTGCACCACCTAGCTGCCTCATTTAGTTATTTAGTTTGATTTATTAATGTCCTTTTTCAACGCCTTATTGTGTTGAGCTGATTCCCAAGAGAAGTATGGAAGTGGTAACAGGGCACTGATGTGCCCTTGATGTGCTTCAGTCACCAGGCTCAGATGACTTACTGAGCCTTAAGTACTGAAAGCTCTAAATGTTGACTAATCCTTTAAAGTTCTTAAAGAATGGGAGAAGTAACATTTTTTTAAACTGAAGATAATTCAGTTAGCAAACTACAGATCAGCAGGTTTGATTTCAATTCCAGATGAAATTCTAAAATTTATTCTTGAAGGAATATTTACTGAACATTTCAAAAAGTAAGAAGCAATCGAAAAGATTCAGCATGGCTTGCACAGGGAAATATCATGCCAAACTAACTTAATTTCCCTTTTGACAATTACTAGATTGGAACATCAGAGGATTTTTATTAAATACAAAATTTAAATATAGATTTTAGGTAAACATTTCCCAAAGTTTGTCATTTTATCATTGTGGAAAAGACAAAGACATACTAGTTAAATTAAAGTACAATTAGGTTAATAAGGAAGTAGCTGAATGGCCAGATCCTCAAACTAGTTAACAATTAATTTCAACCAGTAAAGAATCTCTAGTAGAGTGTCCCAGGGATCTGTACTTTGTCATGGGCTATTTGACATTTTTATCAATGACTTGGGTAAAGACATAGATGTCATGTTTATCAAATTGACAGATGACATAAATCTGGGAAAGATAATTAATATTTTGGATGTCATGAATAGAACTTTAGAAAAGTTAAATATGATAAACCTCTGGAGAAAGGTGAATGGGAACAGAAAGGAGTAAACCATTTTCTCAGCTGTACACTGTATATACTAAAAAATTGACCATGTATTAGGGCATAAAAACCTCACAACTAAATACAGAAAGGGAAAAATATTAAATGCCTCCTTTTCAGATGGTAATGCAATAAAATTATATTTAATAAAGGGCCAGGGAGACATAGATTAAAAATTAATCATACAGAATGAGTGGGTCAAAGAACAAATCATGAAAACAATAAATAATTCCACTGAAGAGAATGACAACAATAAGACAGCATGGTGAGATTTATGTGATGTAGCCAAAACAGTACTTAGGTGAAAATTTATGTCTCTAAATGCTCAAATAAACAAGATAGAAAAAAAATACCAATGAATTTGGCTTACAATTAAAAAAAACTAGAAAAAAAGAATTAAAAATTCCCAATTAAACAGCAAATTTGAAATCCTGAAAATCAAAGGAGAGATTAAAAAAATTAAAAGTAAAATAAACATCGAACTATTAGATAAAATTGGGAGCTTTTGTGAAAAAAATAAACCACTAGTTAATTTGATTTAAAAAAAAGAAAACCAAATTGCCTGTATCAAAAATGAAAAGGGCAAATTTACTACTCATGAAAATGAAATAAAATAATTATTAGGAGCCATTTTGCCCAATTTTATGACAATAAATCTGACAATCTAAATGAAAGGGATGAATATTTACAAAAACATAAATCCCCCAAATTAACAGAGGAGGAAATAGAATATTTAAGTAACCCTATCTTAGAAAAAGAAATTGAAAAAGCCATTAAAGAGCTCCCTAAGAAAAAAATGCCCAGAACCAAATGGATTCTCAAAGAAATTCTACCAAACATTGAAAGGACAATTAATTCCAATACCATATAAATTATGTGGGAAAATAGGCAAAGGAGTCCTACCAAGTTCCTTTTTTGACATGAATATGGTGCTGATACCAAAACCAGAAAGAACAAAAACAGAAAGAAAACTGTAGACCAGTTTCCCTAATGAATATTTTCCCCAAAATTTTAAGTAAAATACAAACAAGGAGATTATAGATATATCACCTACTTCATACATTATGCATAAGCGGGGTTTATACCAGGAATGCAGAGATGGTTCACTATTAGGAAAACTAGCAGCATAATTGACCATATCAATAACAAAACCAATAAAAATCATATGAATATATCAATAGATGCAGAAAAACAAAATATAACACTTATTTGTATTAAAAAAAACAAACTAGAAAGCATTTTGATCTGTGTTTTCTTTTGCAACTTGGTTAATATGGAAATAGGTTTTACATGATTCCGTATGTTTTATCTACATCAAATTGCTTACTGTCTCAAGGGTGGACATTGGCCAGCAAGAGAGAGAGAATTTGAAATTCAAAATTTTAAAGAATGAATGTTTTAAAAATGTTTACATGTAATTGATAAAGATAAAATTAAAAAAATACTTTGGATGTCATAGTCAGAATACAAAAAAAAATCTTGATGGACTAGAATGATGGTTTAAATCTAAGAAAATACAGTTTAATAGATCAATCTAAAATCATACTTGAGTTCAAAGGATTTCACAAGTACATGATGGAGGAGATATCTGAAAAAAAATTCTAGGGATTTTATAATATTTCCAACTTCACATGACTCATGAGTGAGTCAACCAAGAAAGGTAATGTTATCTCACACTACAATATGGATGCCAAAGTTTTCATGTCTAGGGAGGTAATTGTCCCTCTGTATCACACTATGCCCAGGTTAGTTTACATAAAATATATACAACATACACATTACAAAGACAATGTAATAAAATAATAATATAATGTATTTGGTTTGAAACACCACATTTCAGAAAATACTCTAAAAATGGAGAAATGTAGAGCAGAGATTCTTAACTCGGTGTCCATAGATCATTAAGGGTACATGTATATACTTTAGTGACCCCATTAATTTGGATAGGGAAAAATTACATCTTTATTTTTACTAACCTACAGTTGAAATTTAGCATCTTTCATTTATTCACACACACACACACACACACACACACACACACACACAAACACACACACACACACACACACGTTAAGAACCCAGATCTAGATAAGGGCGCTCAAGATGGTTTTGAAAGGCTTGGAGACCATGAATCAGTTGAAGCAACTGAGTTTTCTGAGGAAGAGAAGATTCAGAGACAAAATGCTAGTAGCTGTATTCCAACACTTGAAGAGCTGCTATGTGCACAAGAGATTAAATACATTCTTTTTAACCCTAGAAAGCAGAATGCAGCAGAAAGGTAGCACTGAGTGGAATTTCTTAGGCTTGAAGAAGCAGGGGGAAAAAAACCTTCCTAATAGAGTTTTTTTTTTTAATTTTAAAATTTATTTTATTTTTAGTTAATGAAGTAAAACAAGCATTTCCATAACATAGTATGACAAAAAATGATCACAATGAAACTACAAATCTATTATGTACAACTTATTATTTCTTTTAAATATATAATAAAGTTATAATGTAAATTTCTGGGTTTTTTTCTTTTTCTCTCCTCTCCCTGCCCTAGAGATAACTACCATTAGACACAAATATGCATATATATGTATGTATGTATGCATGCATGTATGTATCTAAAATCATTCTATACATATTTATATTTATAAATTCTTTCTCTGCATGCAGCTAATGTCTTCCTTCATATGTCCTTTGCAATTAATTTGGATATTTAAAATAGACAAAATGACTTATTTGCTCAAAATTGTTCTTAAAACAATATTGCTGTTATTGTACACAATGTTCTCTAAAAGAGTTATTCAAACTAGGATTTGGCTGTGTCAGGAGGTGGTAGCTCCATTTCACTAAAAGTCTTCAAGGAAATCCTGGGTAATCAATCACCTTCTTAGTAGATTGGAGAATAGATTTTTGCATAGTATTGTTGAACTATTGGCTTCAGTTGGCTTTCATCTCTGAGATTCTACCACTGGAAAATGATGACAGTACAATTCAAGCTAGATAAAGGACCAGCCTAAGTATATTTAGAGAACCCCCACCCCAGATTTGATAGAAACATGATGCCTTTTTTGTTTGGAATTAGAAGGGTAGAGCACAGTAACATGGATACAAGAATATTAGAGACATCAAACACTGTCATCTGTCTAGCAACAAATTAAAATATAACTGGAAAATATTTAACAAAACAAAAATACAATAGGACATAAATAATGTTAATGTGTGATTTTTATAAGTCATTATGCTGCTGAAGGTACAGTTATGTACAGTTTAGTGGGCCCCATTTTTATTTGAGTTTGACACCACTGTACTAGGTCTGTACTAGTTTGTACTAGTTTGGCTGCTATTTGCATTTTTGAAGAGTATCCACACTGAGAAAATTACAGCTTTTTTGAAGTATTCAAGAAATATTTTAAATGTTTGGGTTAGATATATCTATTCTTTCATGTAAAACAAAAGCATGTCCAAAAGTTAATCGTTATTTTATGTCATCATTTTACAGTGTCATTAAATATTATGATTTTCTAACACTATAACAGGTTTCCTGTTACATTACAGATGTGAAAGTTGACTGCATTGACACTCAGAGTTCATGCCAAGCAGCTGTCAATACAACAGAATTTAAGAAAATAGAACTTACACACCTGCTTACCCTTCCATTCTCCCCCTTCCATTCTCCCTCAACCATCCTGCCAGTATTTGTAAATGCCACAAATCTACGAGCAAGATCAACCACAAAGATAGAATATTTGTCTAGATACAATCAAAACAGTGCTGAATTTTGAGTAAAAACATTTGAAATAAAATACCACCTGTGTAATTTACTTCCTATGTTTACTCTGGGCAAACCAACTTCTCTGGGATTCAGTTTCCTCATCTGTAAAATGAGGGAGTTGTTCTAGATTACCTTTAACATTCGTTCTAGCTCTAGATCTTGTGCTCCTATGAAAGTTATTCATTAACTGAGAGCAGCCATCAATCTCTTTCACTATTGGCTCTGACACCCTTGACAATCTTCTAAGTTATCAATTGACATCTAATTATCTTAAATGTATGTTAAATGGAGGTCCACTCTACAACTCAGCTCCTATAAGGAAAATAGTTCTCAGAAAAATTACCTTCAATGTGAATTATGAGACAGCTTTGAGGTGACATCCCCCAATTAAAAAATGTTCCACTGACCTTCTTTACTAGCCCCCAGAACCTGAATGCAAAATAACTTGTGTGGTCTTCACTTCTTAAGAGTACCCAGAGCTCAGGAGGCCTAGATCCTAACCCAAATGATGTTAATAGAAGAAAAATAATGGAGAGTGCTGAAAAGGATAGCATAAAAACAGAACTCCTGAGATCACTTCCTCTTCAAGTTGAAGAATGCATAACTGGTTATGGTCCTCAGACATGAACATAGTTGTGTTAGTGCAAAATATTGACTGGTCATGGAAGCCTGAAGTACAATTCAAAAAGTATAAAACAAAGATTGTATTTTCAGGAAAAAAAAAGTAAGTCACATATTCTTATTTACCTACTGTCACTCATTACTTTAAATCTGAAAAAGCTGTTTCAAACAAATCAACACCTTCAACATTAGGTTTCTAAAAAGGTCCTTATTAATGTATTCAATGGTTTTCCAACTCTTAAGGTGATAGCCAGCTTTCTGTCTTCAGTCATGTTTTAAAGAAAACTATGTGTGTGTGTGTGTGTGTGTGTATATGTATATAAAACTATATATAGATTATATATATATCTGTACACACATACACACATAAATTTTATGATATATAATACAAATAGAAATATATAAAATGTATAAATATAGATAAAATCTTTATATAAATATATATTAGATCTATATATATATAATTTTCCATAACATATGTATGTATTTCTATAATGTTTCCCTCAAAACATGGATGAATATATATAAATATATATATGTATATCTACATCAAGATATATTAAAATATTCATATATATTTACATTTCCCTCAAAAGTTTATATGCATTTTTTAAAATACAAAGGCAAATACAGCAACATAACTGGTTTATTTCCATATTCCTTTGATATTCTTTCACCCCACAGGAGCAACATATACAATATCAAAAGAATAGTCTTGCAAATCTGTGCCAAGAACTTTGGAAGGACATCTTACCTCTAAAGCATTCCCCTTTCATTGAAGAGCTGTATAGAGACCCCTGCTGCCTAGACAAGACATCTCATCTACCAGCTGCACTCTACCCAGCTTTGGATGGCTTTCATTTCAGAGAGGTTCTCAGCAGGCCCACAGGCTTTCTGCTTCCCAGTGCAGCTGTTCACAACTGATAATTAACAGAATCAATGATCTGCTTTTGCAACACTAGGTTTCCATCTAACCGAATTCTATGCATTGGGAGCCACATGGAGAAATGAAGTATGCATCATGTTCTGTACTAAAGTTTGTTTGTTTATTTCTTTATAATTTCAAAGTCTCTGCTGTAAATTTGTCAAGGTAGTGGTGATCTAGTGGAACAATTTATGGCACAGTGTAAAAGATACTCATTGGTTGATTTTTCTTCATGAATGTAGCAGATGACAGTTTCACACACTCAAAAGAACAATTTTGCTTAATGTTATATATTAACAGAAAATTACTCAATTCTATTTAGTTATATACTATAAGTTGTTTTTATGTTATTTTGTTCAGCAATTGCCTTATTAGATGAAAAACAAAGATCAATAATAAAAGATCATGAGCAAATAATACAGAAAAAATAATTCACTCTCAGTAATAGGCATATTCAGTCTGGGGAAAAAACTTCATTTTCAAAGCAACTATTATTTTCCATTTAGCAATGATAGTTGTTGCTGATTTTTTTAAAGTATAATTAGACTTTTCTACAATAAAGTCTTGGGGAAACAAATATCATTAACCAGAATTTATATATATATATATATACATATATATGTATATATGTATATAATAAGATTGAATGCTTCAACTCCATTGAAGTGGCAATTTTTCAGCTTCATTCACTAAGGATATATTTACGCTTAATGGTTCTCATGTAGTGCATTGAACAGAAGGCAGATATAGTATGTCATGCAAGGTAGGAAGCATAACTCAGAATGGATCAAGCATAGCTATTCTTGTTATTCTCCCCTTTGACAGTCATTTTTTTTGTCAGTAAATGGAGATGTTAAATTAACAAACAAAATTTTTAAAAAATACCCTGTAAGACTATTTTTGATAATTTCTCCACATAACACATTTATGATAATGGGGCTTGTGTTGTTGTTTAAAAATTGTGAATCACTTAGAAAGGGGAGGAACTACAGAATATAAAAACAACTGTCCTTGAAATCAAAAGTAGAGAAAAAAATACAGGCATGCTGGTGGAATCTGACCATTACATTGACAAAGTTAGATAGGATCATTTCTGTCAGCTCCACCTGCAAGTTTTATGTCCATTATCTAGAAGCCCTAATCCATACCAAATGCCAAGATAGGACCTTGATATGAAAATTTATGAACACCTATCAAAGACAAAAACTGTTACACCAAACTTGGGTCAAAGAGACCATATAAAGATTGAACAGCTGTAGGATTTCCAGCTATTAGACAGTGAAGTGACCAGGTAGGCCAAAAGAAATTTTGTCTGGAAGCAATGAAGCATAGAGTCCTACACAAAAGGCTGGCTGCAGATTGCTAGGAACAGGAGTCGCTGATATAACAGCTTCCCATGAAATATTCAAGAATGAAGTGGCTTTTTTTTTAAATGATGAAAGTCTTCCACAAAAGGTTTAAAAACTAAAACCACAAATAACAAGGGCCTCAACAGAAAGCTCACCTAGGTTCAAATTATAGTCTTCATGCACGTAAACCTATTGCTATGAAAAAAAAAATAGCTTGGGTTCCCAAGCTATCCCAGCCTTGCCATTAAGGAGCCATAGAATCCTGAGTAAGTAAAAATCCTTATGTATAAAAGGCTAGGGTTAGACTAGATCAATGTTCCTAACATAAGGTTTATATCTTTCTTTCTTTTCTTTCTTTCTTTCTTTCTTTCTTTCTTTCTTTCTTTCTTTCTTT
>NW_020954599.1:47549015-47576825 GCF_900497805.2 Vombatus ursinus
TTTCTTTCTTTCTTTCTTTCTTTCTTTCTTCCTTCCTTCCTTTCTTTCTTTTCCTTTCTTCCTTTGTTCTTTCCTTCCTTTCTTCTAAAGACTAGAAAAAGGTAGAAAAGCAAGGGCTACTTACCATGGTCCTGCCCACACTATTGATTGACATGGGAGCTTTTACTTTCTCTGCTTCCAACTTGATGCTCCTTAGGCAGACTGGTGGTCCCTGCTCCTGGGGGTTTACAATATTTGTGCTATATTTAGTGTGAACAACCAATGGGCATAGCCCTAAGTAGCTCAGAACTTCCAAGGTCAAGAGATCCGTCAGCCTCATTTTCCCTGGTATCTGGAATTATAGGTGTGTGCCACTATACCCAGGAAAAAAATTTCTATATAATTAGTTTTCTTTGTAATGTTATCTTTTATATTTTAAGCACTTAAAAACATTATTCTGACAAGGAGCTCATAAGTTTAGCCAGGTTGCAAAGGCCACGATGAAACAAACAAATAAAAAGATTAAGAATTAATTCCTGGACCAGGTTTAGATTCTTAAAATCTAGCCACTACTCAGATTCTTATAATCTAGTCAATAGCTTACTAATGCTCAGACTCTTTAAGAGTCTGCCTAACATGACAGATGTTCTAATAAACCTTGTCTTTGGCTGAAAGAAGGCTTGGGTAGAATTCTTTCAGGCAGGGCCTACGTGTTGTGATTTTGGGATCCCAGCACCCCTAAATCTCAACATTTTGGTGGCCTGTATGGGGAAACTGCCTAACTCCAAGTTCTTCTCCAGCCAAGACTAGAAGGTATATAAGTCTCCCTCTCCCCCCTTTCTTGCTCTGCAGTTGGGGTCACTCTCCAAGATTGGAGGTTCTTTTTGGGCAGAAAGTTTCAACGTGTCTCACACTCAGCCTGACACTCTCAGGCTCTTGGTTCACTGGGTCAGTTCAAGGCCATGGACTTGGGAACACCTTAGGCAGCATAGAGGACAAGGATGGATGCCCTATTTGGAAGTGTATGTCATTTCTGTCATTTCTTTTGGTGCTAGGGAATTGGAAAGAAAAAAACTGCAGTTGCGTTTTGGTTCCCTGAGGCTAACTTACTCCCTTCCCTCTACACCCCTGAATCCTCCAGGAAAAGTTAGAACTGTTAAAAACATATTGGTAGATTTTGGAAGTTTTGTGATTGATCATTAAGGAATTTTGAAACTCTTCCTTACAACCCTGGTCACTCCTTTCTCCCACTCCCTTCTTTTAAGTCAAGTGGGTATCTGTTAATCCCTCTCATAGGAGAAGAGAATTTTACCCTTTACTCCTCACCATTGATTTTACCCTCCCCCACCTGGGAAATGAAGGAGGGGGAGGGCAGCAGCCACAGCTTGGGCACCTCTGGCAATGGCCTTGGGCCCTAGGGTAACCTTTACTTGGAAGCATCACCCAGGTTTAGCACATCCTGATCAAGGTAATGAAGCTAGCCTCCAAACTTAGGTAAACACACTCTTTTAAATTTGTAGTTTTAACTGTTAATGATGAGATATTGATTCTCTGTGTAAAGTAATTTGGAAATGAATTTAACAAAATTGAAGTCACCTGATTGGCAATGGATTTGTTTCAAATTGTTTCAAATTGGTGAACTTTTTGTATCAGTTATGTCAAGCAATTTTTCATAATTTGGTTACTGCTAAAATAATTTGGCTATTGTTGGTTATTGTTTTAATGTGTAAACTAGCCAAAGAGCTTGTTTAGGTTATGTATGGCTTGCTGAGAATTTGCAAGTGCATAGGAATCTCTAATGATTGACTTTTTACACCAGGACAAATTTAAGTTTGAGATGTAAATCCTGGAAAAAAAGTTTTCTTAAGCTGTAATTAATGAAACTTGCTATTTGAGGTAAAATCTTCTAAGATTTTATTTTGAGTTGTCTGATGGATCATAATCCATCAATAATCAATAATCCACCATCAGAGAAATGCCACAAGCTACTCAGAGAATGTGATACTGGTGGGAAGTCAGCATTGGGAAAAGCTGAGAAGACAATTTTAGCCTCAGTCTAAGATGGGATCCTTTTGGCTCAGTTTCTCCATTATGTTCCTTTGAAAAAGAATGTTACCCACCTGGCTATTCCTGAGGCTAGCTATGAAGTGGATTTGATATTGCATGGTTGGAAAACTGAATTATCTGAATCCAAACAGACATGACGATGTTTTATCCTGTCTTATCTGGGCCCTGCAGTCTTTTCTGTCAGATTTGTGTCTTCCAGACAACCTACAGTTGGTAGCAAACAGTGGGTACTAAACAATGAATGTCTCCCCATTGTTCCCTGGATGCAGCCTGTGCTCAGTTCCAGTCAACCTCCTCTTTGGGACCCCCTCGAGACAGGGACAGCTCTACTCCCCTTACCAGCAGGAAGCAGTTTCTGAAGCTGAGACCTTTGCTCTTTACACCAAAGAATTTGGGTCCCATTTGTTTGAGGGAGGAATGATGGGGTTGGGATCTGGAACCCAGCAAGGAAAAACCTTGGAATTTTCCACATGGTCAAATCTCTGGCATTGGCCTGAGTCTATAATCCCATCTACTGGCCTTTCATTGTGGCTATACCCAATCTCCCCTTCATTGTCTTGCCTCCCAGTGGATCCCAGTCACTTCCCACCCTTCATGCTAGCTAGGCTCCATTCTCCCTTGGCCAAGTGGTCCAGGTTCCTAGTGTCCATTACCTCATAGACTACTTGGCCACTCCTAGATCCCTCTTGTAGTCTTTCTGTGTATAAAGTGCATCTTGTCTCCATTAAGATACTTAGACTCTTAAAATCTAGCCACTGCCCAGATTCTTATAATCTAGCCAATAGCTTACTAATGTTCAGACTCCTTAAGAGTCTGCACAATATGACAGATGTTCTAATAAACCTTGTCTTTTGCTGAAAAAAAAATTCCTGAACTAGAGCTCTAAGAGGTCTTTATCAGTTTTAAAAGTCTATGATTCTGATATCCATAGTATGGAAAGCACTGATCACTGGGATTTGAGCACTCTTCTCCTGATCATTTGTTTTGTGCATACCATATGTTAAGTGCAAATGCAAACTTTTGCCAATATTTTAATGTAAAAAATGCAGCAGTAGTTGACAGAAACCTTGGGACTTCTAAAGCCTCTAGGAGAGGAATAAGGATAGGGAGGAGGTGGGAAGTCATCTCTGTATAAACAAAAGACAGACAGACAGCAAGACAAAGAGACAAAAGAGACAGAAAAACAGTGAGACAGACAGAGATAGATGGACACAGACAAGAAACAGAGAAAAAAGAGAAATGGAGAAGAAATAGACAAGACTTGGGAAGAAAGCCATTGGGAAGTGAGAGGAGAGACCAGATTTACCACTGTTTCTCAAGATGTCAGGCAATTATTTAGAGTTACAAACAGACAAACTTAGGGAGCTGAGAGGACAATGAAATAAGAGAAGGGGAACCAAGTTGAACTAAATGTATGACTAAACAGAGAGAAGTCTGAATTTAAAACTTCTTAAGGGAAACATCTTCTAGGCACATAAGGGCTATATTCTCAGCATATGTAAATTGTCTAATTGTGTGTATTTTGTCTACCACTCTAGCAAATTACTGTCTTATGCTCTAATTTATTTTCTTGGAAAGAAAAGTCATATATTTAAATTCTGAACAGAGAAGTGTTGAGGAATTTTAAACAAAGGCAATGAGATGAATCATATAGCCAAGGGATGATGATGGGCTGTAGTAGAAGGGAATAGGTAGGGAACAAGCAACTACCAAGCACCTAATATGGGCAAGGCATTGTGCTAAGAGCTTTATGAATCTTATCTGATCTTCACAACCCTAAGAGGTAAGTGCTATTATTATTCACATTTTATGGTTGAGGAAACTAAAAGAGACAGAGGTTAAATGACCTGACCAGGGTCACACAGCTAATAAGGATTTGAGATTGGATTTGAACCCGGGTTTTCCTAACTCCAGGCTCTATTCCCTGCATCACCTACTTAGTGCTAAGGCATTCAAATCCATTGGGGAAATAAAAAAATAGAAAACATGAATAGTGTGCTAGATTTGATGACAAAGGCTCTGGGTTTGAATGTCAACTCTTATCTTTACTAGTGGTGATACTTTTGGCAAGTGCTTGCCTGGGCCTCAGTTTCATCATCTAGATGGTATACCAGGATCCACCTCTAAGCCTGTGGATCTTCTATTGTTTTGGACACCCAAAGAAATCTAATGTGAATAGGTAGGTGGCCTTCTGGATAGAGCACTGGACTTGGAGTCAGAAAGAGCTGAATTTGAATCTTCCCTCAGTTACTTATTAGAAGTATGATTCTGGGCAAGTCTCACAACTTATCTTCCCCTCTTACCTCATCTTTAAAATGGGGATAATAATAGCATCAAATTCCTAGACTGGTTGTGAGGATTGAATGAGGTATTGTATGTAAAGTTTTATGAAATTTTAAAGTGGTATATAAATGCTAGCTAATATCATCATCATCAGTACTAATTTCTCTCATGGCCTGGCCTTCACACAGAATTTTCTCCTATGACATTCCTGAGGCATCCTTCTCTCAAGAGCTGAGGATTACTTTGGGAGGGTGGCTTTTTTATGGCTAGGCAAGTGGGTTAAGTGACTTGCTCAGGGTCGCACAGCTAGTAAGTGTTACGTGTCTGAGTCCAGGGGCTTTTTAATGAAGAGTTCAGTGTACTGGTTCCAGGCATGGATGAAGAGGTGGCAACCTATTTTTTTTTCCCTTTTAAATAGCTATTAGCTTCTACCTGAGGCAGGTTTTCTCAGAAGGAGGAGGTTAGTCTCCCTTGTGGTTGGTCTTCAAAGGTAGACTTCCTAGAAGAACAGATCAGAATGCTTTTTTTGAATCTGTGAGTACTTTTGAAAATTTTCAGCAGCCTCATATGGGCATTAATAGTAGCAAGTACTAACCACCTTCCACTCCCCACAAAACTATTTCACATTTCTTTTGACTCTGTGCCTCTATAATCTGTACAATCAATTTATTTTTTGACCTTTTCTTTTTCTGAATAGCAGGATAAGATCAATGTCTGTGTATTCTCTTTGAATTGAAAATCAGATCCTTAAGCTGAACACTGATCACAGATGTTTTACACTTGTATAAATTTGCCTTTTCCTCTTTAGAGAATTATATGTACTACCTGGGGTATTATTATTTGTATATCAAAGATATATTAAGTTCTCATAAGCTCAGAAATATACTAGGTAATGAAATTGATGTGAGGGAATAGATATATTTAAAATGATATGAGGCATGGTCTCTGCCCACAATGAACTCAGGAATGATGTGGGGAATCAAGACTTGTACACATACAATTAGACACCAGGACAGTGTGTCATTAAAGGGAGATCAACAAAGATTGCTTTAGTCAAAAGAAGCTTCACTTAGATAATAATTGACCCAAGCCTTTACATGTGGTTAAGGTTTTTATAAACTAAGTAGGAGCAGGGTGCAAGAGAACATTTAAGATAAGAGGAATAAGATGTGTAAGGCAGAAAGGCAGTAATGAACACAATGCACTCATGTGACTGTGAGGTGACTGGTCATGTGGGTATATATTAAATACTAGGAAAAAGGTAGACTAAATAATTTTGAATCAGGTTATTGAATGTCATTAAAAATCGTAGCTGTAGAACTGGAAGAGTCCATAGAAGTCATGTAGTCCATTTTATAGATGAAAATTTGAGGCCCAGTGATGTTAAATGACTTACCCAACACACAAGTAATGTCAGAAGTATGATATGAAGCTGAGGCCCTCTGATTCCTGAACCATGCTTTATCCATTGTACAACATTAGATTAAAAAGCTAAGATTTATGGCATAGGAAATAGGAAGCCATTGATGAATTTTGTGCAGGTGAGTGGCAGTTTTTAAAAAAAATTGTGGTGTTTTTTGTTATTTTTTCAAGGAAGACTAATCCAAAAGAAGCATTTAGGATAGATTATAGCAGGTAAAGCCTATAGTTAAGGAAGAAGTGATGTATGGTAGAAAGAGTACTGGGCCTGAAAACAGAAGAAATCTGAGTCTGAATTATGGCCAACAATACTTACTAGAGATAAAACTCGACAAATTTTTTAACCTCCCTGAGCCTCAGTTTCTTCATCTAAAAACATATATATTAAAAGTTGTACTACATTTTGCAAAGGGTAATTCCAGCAAAGTGCTTCATAAATATTACAATGCTATATGTGGAATTAATTTTATTACTATTAGTAATTAGCTTTGAAACCATTAATAGTGTCTAATATACCACTTATACTTCTATCAATATTATCATTGCTTTAAAGAATTAACAAAACCAACTTTTGAGGAGACAGTATCATGATAAACATCAGCATCAGGAAAACATGGATCTAAGGCCTAACTTGGGTACATACTAAATGTCTGACTATGGGCAAATCACTTAATATCTCAGTATCCCAAGCAAAAATTTCATACTAAAAGTTTCAGATAAAATGCTGATCTTCATTAGTCGAAGGACTTTCCATAATGGTAATTCTCTTTTTTAGTGAGATCCTGATCCTATAACCCACAACTACACCTCTCAAAAAACAAAACAGAAACACCTCAAGGATATGTCTAATAAGCATATATTATATATTAATTATGTTTTATCTCCTTTCCTCCCCTGCCCAAAAAGTTACTGTGTATTTAACACACACACACACACACACACACACACAAGCATCTGTATATATGTTATATTCACCTAGTAGAACATAATAACATATGTTTCTTGAGTATAAGGGTTGTCTTTCTTATGTATTTGTATAGTCATCCAATATCTTGCATATGGCCTACCACATAGCAATCACTTAATAAGTGCTTATTGATTGATTATTCTCAGATTTTGTTGCCACTTTTTAATTATTATAAGAAGTAAACCACAAACATCATTCTTTTTGTCACGGGCATTTCCAGAACTTTTCTTATCTAAATAAGTATTATCTTCTAAAATCTAATTGATTTTCTGGTATTTTTATTTTATTTTTATTTTTACAACATGCATAGTACCATTGGAAAGATATTTTTCCTTTTTTAGGCTATGGTCTTGGTTTTATTTTAGAACTTGGGAAATTTTAGGAATCTTATACCTCAGTAATCATTGATGATGTTGATAACATAGAGAATTATAGCTCTAACATGTGACAGGGTACTGGAGAACCCAGGCAATAAATTCTCTTTTCAGTACAGGAAACTTTATGCCCACTGCTGATAACCTCACTCTGTTATTTTGAAACTCCTTTTATACCTTATCTTTTCTTCCTGTTACTCTGTCCTATTTGGTTTTACCTTGTTTAATTGTTCCAAAGATTCCTGAATTTTTTTCTGTGTTCCCTAGAAGTCCAAGAATTCACCCTCCAAGGTATCGTACAGAGATATCAAGAATGTACCGGACTATCACTTTCCTTTCTAACTTGAATTTGCAATGATCAATTGTCCATATGTAAATTATTAATATTAAAAACAGACTGGGCTTTTTGTTTTTTTGATGATTGCCTTTGGGAGGAGGGCTGTTTTGCTTTGGCAATTCAAGGAGCCTTTCTTTCAATTTTCCAAACTCACATGTGTGCATGTGCAAATACACACATACACACACACACACACATACACACACACACACGGAAATTATTGTTCTCCTTTGCTCTCAAAGAGGACAAAAATGACATCGCTGGGTTCAGATCAAGGTATGGCTGATCAGACCAATTTGAGCTTGGAAAGTTTTGCCACAGATCAGTCACAAATAGTCCATATGAACATTTGGAGTGGAAATGTCTATGGTTGCACATCTCACATTTCTTTTGAGCTACTGAAATTCTGCATTGCCTTCTTGATGCTGTCAAGCAATGCTAGACTGTCCTGTGCCGGGGTCTCCCATGTCTCAGATAAATTCCAAAGTTCTTCAGGGAGACCATTAGGGTGTCCTTCTGATCTTCATGCCTTGCCTTGTGTAAGTTCTCTGAAAAATGGTCTTTTTGACAAATATACTTTCGGTACTTGAACAATGTGGCCAGCCTATCAGAGTTGTACTCTCTGCAGGAGAGTTTGAATGCTTGGCAGTTCTGCTCAGGAAAGGACCTCAGTGTTTGCTACCTTATCTTGACAGGTGATCTTCAGAATCTTCCTAAGACAGTTAAAAAGGAATATGTTCAGTTTCTTGGCATGGTGCTGGTATACTGTCCAGGTTTTAGAGGCATACAACAATGAGTCCAGCACAATGGCTCTGTAGACCTTTGGTTTGGCATGAAGTGTAATATTTCTTTTCTCCCACACTTTCCTTCAAAGCCTCCCAAAAACTGAGCTAGCTCTAACAATGCATGTGTCAACCTCATCATCTATGTGTACATCCCTGGAAAGTATTCTGTGTAACCACATAAGAAGTCACTTAACTGCTCTGGGGCTTCAATTTCATCTATGTAAGGTATATGTTTTTTGTTGCCCATGAAATTTTTTTCATCCTATAAATGTAGGGCTTCATTAAGGTCCTACTCCAATGTCTGCAAGGAAATGCTGTGGCATTGAATTCTCAAAAGCCATATCAATGGAGTAGAAGTTATTTCCAGTCTTAGCAAACTGGTATATAGGCACAGCACTATGCGATCATCTGATGACAAGTGAAAGCCAAGTTGAATGCTTCATTAGCAGAAGGTTGATCACCTCATGATTTAAATTTAGAACCATAACAAGTAATGATCCCTATCTAATAAGGCATAATAGGTTTGTGGTGTGTTTCAGTGGAAGAAGCTGGGATGAAATCCCAAATCTGTTGAAGTTCTGAATACAGTACATAAGTTTTTATCACAGTAATGCTCATGGACTTAGATGAAGAACAGGGAAGGACATGAAAGAAGAGAAGCAACAAGTCTTATGGAATCAAAAAGAACATTATCTTGACAATAATCCAACCTGGACATAACCAAGGTAAGATTCCAGTTTTTATTAATTGAATGAAAAGGGAATAAGTTTGAATCTCAAGACGATGAAATAATGGGCTTTTATATATTACATAAGCCAAGCACTTCTTAAGCATGTAATGTATACCAGGCATTGCATTAAGAAATAAAGATATACAGATAATAACAAAACTGCCCCAAATGGGTTCACATTCTGTGAGAGGAAACGTGCACATAAAATTGCATGTAAAATATGCATAAAGTCAAGATATTTTCATGGGGAGAATCATGAACACTTGGTTGAAGTAGGAGGATAAGAGGGTTCCACTTAAGAGGTCATTTAAGCTCTAAAGGAAGCTAGGGATTCTAAGGGGAAGAAATAAAGAAGTACTGCATTCTAGGGATAGGAGCCAGCCTTTGCAAAGCTATGGAGATGGGAGATGGCATGCTGAGTGCAATGTGAGGATAAGCAAACAGTGGATTTTGATTGTTTTCCTTGTCTGTGAATGAAATCTAATGCGGTAGATAGGTAGTTTTCTCTCTTCTTCCTTTACGTTGTGCCAATTTGGCTTTACTGTATAGTGAATCACAGGAACTAATATATAATGAGTCTGGAAAAGGAGATAGGATAGGAGAAAGCTGTTGGGAGCACAACAGACAAATCTGTATTATAGCCTAAAGGGCAGCCACTACGGTTTTTTGAGTAAAGGGAGTGTGATATGGCTGTAGAGTCACATTTGCATAAGATAGACTAAGGAGGAGAGGGATATCAGAGAGACCAATTAGGAGCTTCTTAATAGTCCAGGCAAGTGATGATGATATTGGACTTTGTGGTTTATAAATGGGTTTTGCATAGATTTTCTTATCTGACAATCACAACAAGTGAAAGCCTAGTTTCCCTGTTTCAATGATGTTACAACTAACGTTACAGTGATAATGAGTTGTAGGGAGGGAATAATGAAAGGAAATTTGAAACGTTCTTTTGCTATATAAAATATAATAATTAGCTTTACTTGAGTTTCTACTATTTCTTATTATGAAGAGATTTTCAAATTTTCATATGATTTAGATCCAAAATCATTTTAACATACTTGTAAAACTGGTGCCAGTAAGGTTTACAATACACTAGACCTTAATACTTAAAAACTCAATCTTAGGGTTTAGGCTTTGAAAGAGACTTGCAGGCCATCAAGATTAATTTTCATTAAAGTTCTGTGAATAATAAGCAAAACATTAGGAAAGAGGGAAGGTCTTTTTTTTGAGGAAAATAAAACTTTGTTATAAGCATAGCCATTATGTCTATGAAAATAATCTATAAATTTATGTCTATAAAATAATAAAAAAGAAGCAAACTTAACTCTCATGGAAATAAGGCAGCCAGCATAATGACTGAATCTAATAAGAAAATCAATGTATAAATATACTTTCTTTCTTCTTTTCCCACTTGAATGTTTTTCAAAAATAAAATTAGGGAGATTAGTTTGGCAAGACCTGTTTTTGATCAAATTGTCCTGGTTCTTTATGATCATCACTTCCATCTCTAGATGTTCATTAACCATCCTTTTAAATAATACATTCTAAAATTTTACCAAAAGTCAAAGGCAAACTTAATGGCCTATAATTTGCTTATTATAGATCCCTCATCTTCTCTTTTTCCAGAATCACTGGAAAATTGTTTTCAGTACTTTAAGATGTAGTTAACCTGGAAATAGTGATATGAAAGCAAGGGCAGATAGGTATTCTTTTCATATTGTCCTGTCTGTGTAAAGTGTCAACTCCTTACAGCTGTTCTTTCTATTCCACATAATATTGCCCTTGTCAAAGAAACTAAAGCAAATTAATGATCGAGTACTTTTGTCTTTCTCCATCATTATCCTACCCAAAACAAGCATGCCTTTCTTTCAAAGTTTTCTTTTCCTCTTATATAATTTTTTTAAGGAGGTAATTGGGGGTTAAGTGACTTGCCCAAGGTCACATGGCTGATAAGTATATAAGTCCAGATTTGAACTCCAATCCTCCTGACTCCAGGGCTGGTGCTCTATCCACTATACCACTTAGTTGCTACCCTGTGTTATTTTTAAAAGTCACCAATAATTGTGTCCTTAGCCTTCCTTACCAGACTCAGTTCCTTGTGTACTACAGCATTCAACTCTATCTTTATAGTATAATGCTATGATTTTGTGTTTATCAGAAACAAGCAGCCATTGTGTGACTAGGACCCCAGGAATAGAACAAAGTCTAAATTCCAGCCCCCATCACAGTCCGAAACCTACAGAGAGTAAACAGAACAGGAATCTCATACCAAAGGCAAGCCTGGCACTGTGAACCTGGAGAGCTTTGCAGTTGGTTCATGTGGCTGAGTTTGTTAGCAATCTATTAATTGAGTCAATAAACATTTATTAAGTGCCTGCAGTGTACCAGGCACTGTGCTAAGCAGTAAAGATAAAAAATCAAGCAAAAAACAGTCCTGGCCCTCTAGGAGTTCACAATCTATTTAAGGAGAAAACAAGCAAATAAATATGCACGAAAAGGTATATCTAGGAAAAATAGAAAATAATTAAAAGCTGGAAGGCACTAGAATTAAACGAGGTTGGGAAAGACTTCCTGTAGAAGATGAGATTTTAGTTTAGACTTGAAAGAAGTTAAGGAAGGCAATAGGCAGAGATAAGGAGAGAGAGCGATCCAGACTTAAAGGACAGACAGTTTACTAGATCACTAACAAGGGGCAAGCCGCAGGGTTGTTCAGATCATAATGGGTCAGAACTTTCAGAACTGAAAGGAGAAGAAGAGTAATCACACTTTGCCCTGTGCCAGCCTACTTTGTGAGCACTGAAAGCTTAAAAGTCTCCCTCCTTGAGATCTTGGAATAACAAAACTTATGTAGCCTAAGAAAAAAATAGCAGCACCTAAGACACAAGCTCAGGCCAGACATCCTCCTTAGAAGTACACATAACCCGACCCTTTAATAAAGTCCAAAGCAAGGAAGTAGGTTGGAAGAAAAACATTAAGAAGAATCATACCATAAAGAGCTATTATGGCAACAGGGACGACCAAGTTATAAACCCAGAAAAAATTATTCTAAAATATAGAGAAGCGAGGCCTCAAACAAAAGACAATTTGGCCTAAGTTAAACTAAATAAATCATTTAACCTCTCTGAAGCTCAGTTTTCCCTTCTATAATATAGAGATAGTTATACCTGTAATATCTACTTCATAGGGTTCTTATGGGGCTCATATGAGATGATGTATGTAAACCATGAACTTGTTATATATCTTATTGATATATTTTGCAACATCAAAAATTCACTTCCACATATATTACCCATATTGTAAAGTTATCTAAATAAGGCAGATAAGAATAATGAAGAAAATTAAACAGAAAACAGCAAATGATCAAATAGGAATATGCCAAAATCAACTATAGCAATCAAACATGGAGATAAGAAAGTAGACAAACCAACAGCTACTTTATCCTTGTAATTCAAAACCGTGTTTTCTTCTTCTGGAAAATTAAACCATATTTACTGTTGTCTTTTCCGTCAGGAGTTTAAATGTATTAACTCTTACATATTGAAGTGATATAAATGTTCGATTCATAAACTTCCCTTATAGGTGCATGACATTCAAAAGGATTCAAAACAGATATGGGCTTCCGGAGTATAGGGAGTGACTCACAGGAGGCATGTGAAGTCTATCTAGTTGGTCTGTTTGAGAACATTAAACTATGAGCTATCCACATCAAGCATGCACAGTCATGACAAATGCTATCCATGTTGCTCACATGGGGAATGTGCTTAAAATCCACTGTGATAGGAAACATTCATCATTCTCATAACAAAATTTTTTTCTTACTGTTATTGGTGGGTCCGAATTTTAGATTTTTATAGGGGAAAAAAATATCCTACCTCTGACTTTTACTATCTGTGTGACAGTGCATGCAAGGTATTTCACCTCTCTTACAAAGCTATTGTGAAGATCAAAGAAGACCATGTAAATAAATCAATTTGCAAATCACAAAGGGGTATATAAGGGACAACTATCAGTATTAACATGTAGCCTAAAAAAGAAAATAAGCAGTTTACCTTCACCTTATCTGCCTTCCTTCTTTTCCATTCATTTTCACCTTCATTGTCATTGACTTCTGAGATCATTTGGAAATGTGAATACTAGTTCGACTTTTTTTCTTTTTCTTTTCATGTTGTTTGTGTGATAAAGGCATTGAAGAACCTGGCCTCCTGAAAGATTTCATTATAAGTAATTGCATATTCCAAGCAAGGAGCTATAAAGAACAAATAGACACTCATAACTGAATTTTCTTCTCCCTGAAAAGGAATGATTAATAAAGCAATTGATCTCCATGTCATCAGCATAACAATGAAATTGGAAGGCATAACTAATCACAATCTTGCCTAAGGGTGACATGAAAAAAGAAAATACAAAAAGACCTAACATTTTTTTTTTTGCTGCAAAAATCCAGGTGTCACCAAAACGACACGTTGCAGAAACAAACTCACTCTAGCTTTCAATTCTTAATAAGAAAAAAAAAAAAACACTAATAGATATGGCTTGAATTGTCTTATGTCAGCATCCTATACTGGTCAGTTATTTCTTTTTCTTTAACATTTTTTTTCAAATTAAATGTGAAAATAAATTTTAACATTCATTTAAAAAATGAATTACAAATTTTCCTCCTCCTTACACTTGCCCTCCGTTGAGAAGGCAAACAATTTAATCTAGGTTATAGATGTGCAGTCATACAAAACATATTTCCATATTAGTCATGCTGTGAAAGAAAACACAGGGAAAAAAACCAAGCAAAATAAAGTTAATAAAAAGTATATTTCAATCTGTAGTCAGACTCAATCAGTTATTTTTCTGGGATTAGATAGCATTTTTCGTTATAAGTCTTTCAGAATTGTCTTGTATAACTGTGATGTTGTGAATTGGTAAGTCATTCACAGTTGATCATCCTTACAATATTGTTGTTGCTGTGTATAACATTCTCTTGGTTCTACTCATTTCACTTTGTACCAATTCATTTAAGTCTTTCCAATTTTTTTTCTGAAACCATCATGCTCATGATTCTTTGTAGTACAATAATATACCATAATTTGTTCAGCCATTCATATTGTAATGAAATAAACATCTGATTCATAAACTTCCCTTCTAGGCATATGAAATTTAAAAGGATTCAAAACATATCTGGGCTTCCAGAGTATAGGGATTGATTCACAGGAGACATGTGCAGTCTATCTGGTTGGCCTGTTTGAGACCACTAAACTATGAGTTATCCACATCAAATATGCACAGTCATGACAAATGATATCCATGCTGCCTCCAATTGATGGGCATCCACTCAATTTCCACTTGTTGTCACCACAAAAAGAACTGCTATAAATATCTGTACACATATAGGTCCTTTTCCTTTTTTAAATCTTTTTGGGAGGCAGAACCAGTAGTGGTATTGCTGGGTCAAAAAGAATGATGTTTTGTAGCACTTTGGGCACAATTCCAAATTGCTCTCCAGAATGGTGGAATCAATTCACAACTCCACCCGAGTACATTAATGTTCCAATTTTCCCCATTCTCTCTAACATTTGTCATTTTCCTTCTCTATCATATTAGCCAATTTGATAGATACGAGGTAGTACCTCACTCAGAGTTGTTTTAATTTTCATTTCTCCAATCAATAGTGAGTTATTTTTTCATATTACCATAAATAGTTTTGATTTCTTCATCTGAAAACTGCCTGTTCATATCCTTTGACTATTGATCAATTGGAGATGACTCTTATTCTTATGAGTTTGACTCAGTTCTCCATATATTTGAAAAATGTGGCCTTTATCAAAGAAACTTGCTGGGATTCTTCCCCCTCCTCCATTTTTGAAGAATTCTGGTTTTTAATCCACTGTTATCTACTTCCTTTTTGTGTGTGAGTTCATTCCTTTCAAAATCATAGTTATGATTACAAATTGTGTGTTTCTCTGCATCCTATTCCACCACCTCCATTTATTCTTCTCTCTCTCTCTCTATCTATCTATCTTTCTCTCTCTCTCTCTTTCCTTTCACTTTGTCCCTCTTCAAAAGTGTTTTCCTTCTGACCACTCCATCCCCCAATCTATCTTCCTTTCTATCAGTCCTCCCCCCTTGTAAAATTCTCCTCTCCACCTACTTCCTGTAGAGTAAGATAAATTTCTATAAACAACTGAGTGTGTATGTTATTCTCTCTTTGAGGTAATTGTAATGAAAGTAAGGTTCAAGAGTTGTCTGCCGCAACGCCCCCCCATCTTCCCCTTCACTGTAAATGCTTTTTTGCACCTCTCTTATATGTGAGATAACTTACCCCACTCTATCTCTCCCTTCCTCCTTCTCCCAATACATCACTTTTTCTCATCTCTTAATTTTATTTTTATGGATATCATGCCATCATATTCAACTCACACCCATGTTCTCTGTCTATATATACTCCTCCTAACAGCCCTAATATTGAGAAAGTTTTTAGGAGTTACAAATATCATTTTCCCATGTAGGAATGTAAACAGTTCAAACTTATTGAATCCCTCATGCTTTTTCTGTCTTGTTTATCTTTTTATACTTCCTTTGTATTTGAAGGTCAATTTTTCTACTTAGCTTTGGTCTTTTCATCAGCAATACTTGAAAGTCCTCTATTTCAATAAACATTCTTTTTTTTTTCTGCTGAGAGATCATACTTAGTTTTGCTAAGTAGGTGATTCTTGGTTGTAATCCTAATGTTTTGCCCTCTGGAATAATATATTCCAATCCCTCCAATCCTTTAATACAGAAGCCACTAAATTTTGTATTATCTTGACTCTGGCTCCATGATATTTGAATTATTTCATTCTAGCTGCTTGCAATATTTTTTCCTTGACTTGGCAGCTGTGGAATTTTGTTGTGATATTCTTGGGAGTATTCATTTTGGAATCTCTTTCAGGAGGTGATTGATGGATTGTTTCCATTTCTATTTAACCTCTGGTTCTAGCATATCAGGGCAGTTTTTCTTTATAATTTTGTGAAAGATGATGTCTACACTCATTTTTTATTGGGGCTTTCATGTAGTCCAATAATTTATAAATTATCTTTCCTGGATCTATTTTCCAGGTAAATTGTTTTTCCTATGAAATATTTCACATTGTCTTCTATGTTGTCATTCTTCTGATTTTTTGTTGTTTCTTGATGTTTCATAGAGTCATTAGCTTCCACTTGCCCAATTCTATTTTTTTTTTTTAGTAATTATTTCTTCAGTTAGCTTTTGTACTTCCTTTTCCATTTGGGCAATTCTACTTTTTAACGAATTTCTTTCTTCAGTGATTTTTTTGTACCTCTTTTTGCATGTGGCCAATTTTACTATTTAAGCAATTCTCCTCAGTGAATTTTTCCATTTCCATTTCCACTTTTTCCATTTTGCCAATTTTGCTTTTTAAGCAATTCTCTTCAGTGGATTTTTTTTTTTTTGCCTCTTTTACCATTTGACCTATTTGGCTTTCTAAGGTGTTATTCATTTTTTTGTGCCTCCTTTACCAAGATGTTAACTGTTTTTTTAAAAAATATTTTCCTGCATAAGTCTCATTTCTTTCACAGACATTTCCCCATCTCTCCTATTTGAGTTTTGAAATACTTTTTGAGCTTTTTCAAGGAAATTTTTTTTGGGCCTGAAACAAATTTATGTTTTTCTTTGAGAATTTGAATGTAGCTGTTCTGACTTTGTTGTCTTTGTCTGAGTTTCTTTTGATATTTTCTGTCATCATGGCAACTTTCTATGGATAGGTACTTTTGTTGTTTGCTTATTTTCCCAGCCTATTTCTTGACTTTTACCTTTATATTAAGGTTTGCCTCTGCTTCTGTCCCAAGCTTCAGGTTTTTTGTGCTGCTGTTTTCAGTGCTAGTTCTGAGGTTTTGTAAATTTTTAGTTCTTCAAAGGTAATAATCTAAGGAGAGGTGTGGTCACTACTCTCCAGGCCTTTGTTCCAGTCTTTGGGTTATCACAAATATTCTTTTGCATCCTGAAATTGTCATCAAGGTCCCTGCTCCTTCCAGTGTTCTTCCTTGCTCTGGGCATGTGGCCTGGAATGAAATATGGGCAATGCAACAATCTTACACCCAGTGCCAGCAAAGGGTTCCCTGTAATCTCCTTCTTACCAGTTGTCCAACCTATTTATCAACCGTAAGCTGAGAGTTCCAGAAACTGCCTCTGCTGCTAATTCAGTTTGCCTTGAGCCCTGCTGCTGTCTTGCTAGGATAAGGCCTGGGCTTGACTCTTGGCTCAATGAAACAGACCTTTCCTGCCTACCTTCTAAGTTGTCCTGGACTGAAAAATTATTTCATCCCATCCTTTTGTTAGTTATTTTCTGCTCCAGAATTCATTTTGACAAGTGATTTTAAAGTTGTTTGGAGAGGAATTTGGGAGAGCTCAGGTGAGTCCCTGCATCTCTGGTTATTTCTATTAAAGTCAGATATCCCATTTTAGGATCACTTTTTTTTTTCTTTTGAGGGAGGAGAGTTTCATCATTATAAAGAATTCCTTGGTTAAAAAAAAAAAGTTGCAACTATCACGAATATCTGTAACTCAAAGTCATAAAGAGTTGCAGGAGGCATTGTGATGATTAAATGATTTGACCAACACAATCAGTATTTTTCAGAGGTAGGGATTGAATCTGGGGTTTCTTCTTTCTTTTTTTTTTAAATTAAATTAACCAAAGGTTTATCTATTTTATTGTTTTTTTCATAAAACCAACTATTAATTTTATTTATTATTTCAATAATTTTCTTAATTTCAATTTTACTAATTTATCCTTTTGTTTTCAATATTTCTAATTTGGTGTTTAATTGAGGATTTTTAATTTGTTTGTTTTCTATTTTTTTTAGTTGTACGCCCAATTCATTGATCTCCTCTTTTTCTATTTTATTCATGTAAACATTTAGAAATATAAAACTTCCCCTAAGAACTGCTTTCACTGCATCCCACAAGTTTTGGTATGTTGTCTCATTATTGTTATTCTCTTGAATGAAGTTGTCAATTGTTTCTGTAATTTGTTATTTGACCCAATCATTTTTTAGGATTAGATTATTTAGTTTCCAATTATTTTTAGTCTATATTTCCATGGCCCTTTATTACATATAATTTTATTGTATCATGATCTGAAGAGGATGCATTTAATATTTATGCCTTTCTGCATTGGATTGTGAGGCTTTTATGCCCTAACACGTGGTCAATTATTGTGTATGTGCCATGTACCGCCGAGAAAAAAGGATATTCCTTTCTATCCCCATTCAATTTTCTACAGAGGTCTATCATACCTAACTTTTCTTTTTTTTTTCTTTTTTTTCTTTTCTTTATTTTTTCATTTTTTAAAAATTTATTTTATTTTTAATTTATGGGATAAAGCAAGAATTTCCATAATGTTGTATAACAAAAAAAGATTGCACATGAAACTGAAAATCTATTATGTACAACTTGCTATTCCATTTACATATATAATAAATTTATGTATATATAAAATTTACATATAATAAATTTCTTTTTTTCTTCTTCCCTTCCCCCACCCTAGAGATGGCTACCATTAGACAGAAATAGGTATATATATGTATGTATGTATACATATATATGTATGTATACATATATATATAATGTATATATGTAAAAATTATTCAATACATACTTCTACTTATCAGTTCTTTCTCTGTATACAGATAGTGTACTCATATATCCTTTTTAGTT
Source organism: Vombatus ursinus (assembly GCF_900497805.2). Taxonomy (NCBI): domain Eukaryota; kingdom Metazoa; phylum Chordata; class Mammalia; order Diprotodontia; family Vombatidae; genus Vombatus; species Vombatus ursinus. The sequence continues at coordinate 47,567,660 of NW_020954599.1, forward strand.
GATTTGAGTATTAATAATAGTCAAAATGACTTATTCACTCAAAGTTGCTCTTTTTTTTGATTTCTGTACCCCATTTCCTGTATTTCTTATTTCCCAGTTGCAAGTGAAAACATTTTTTTAAAACATGTTTTTAAAACTTTGGGTTCCAAATTTTCTCCCCTCCTTCCTCCCCACCCACCCCCATTAACAAGGCAAGCAACTAAACATAGGCTGTATATGTGCAGTTATGCAAAACACCTCCGTAGTAGACATGCCTCAAAAAATCAACTCTACTTCCCTTAATCCCATCCCACCCACCCATTTATTCTATTCTTTCTTTTGACCCCTTCCCTCCTCAGAAGTACTTGCCTCTGATTACTCCCCTTCCCAATCTGCCCTCCTCTCTATCATTTCACCACTCTCTTGTCCCCTTGCCCCCTATTTTCCTGTAGGGTAAGACAGATTTCCACACCCAACTGAGTGTGCATGTCATTCCCTCCCCAAGTCAAATTCTATGAGAATAAGATTCACTCATTCCCTCTCACCTTCCCCCATTTCCCCTCCACTGTAAGAGCCCTTTCTTTTCTGTTTTGTTTTTTGGGGGGGATAATTTACCCCACTCTACCTCTCCCTTTCTCCTTCTCCTAGTATATTCCTTTCTCACCCCTTAATTTTATTCTCCAGATATGACCCCGTCATTTTCAACTCACGCTGTGCCCTCCATCTATCTATCTATATCTATATATACATACATATAATTTTTCCCCTCCAACTACCCTAATACTGACAAAGGTCTCATGAGTTACAAATATTATCTTTCCATGCAGGAATGTAAACAGTTCAACCTTAATAAGTCTCTTATGATTTCCTCTTTCCTGTTTACCTCTTCATGTTCCACTCAAGTCTTGTATTTGAAAATCAAATTTTCTATTCAACTCTGGTCTTTTCATCAAGAATGCCTGAAAGTCCTCTATTTCACTGAATGACCATTTTTGCCCTGCAGGACTATACTCAGTTTTGCTGGGTAGGTGATTCTTGGTTGTAATTCTATCTCCTTTACTCTATGAAATATTATATTCCATGCCCTGCAGTCCCTTAATGTAGAAGCAGCTAAATCTTGTGTTATCCTGATTGTGTTTCCACAATACTTGAATTATTTCTTTCTGGCCGCTTGTAATATTTTTTCCTTGACCTGGGAACTCTGGAATTTGGCTACAATATTCCTAGGAGTTTTCCTTTGGGGATCTCTTTCAGGAGGAGATTGGTGGATTCTTTCAATTTCTATTTTGCCCTCTGGTTCTAAAATATCAGGACAGTTTTCCTTGATAATTTCTTGAAAGATGATGTCTAGGCTCTTTTTTTTGATCATTGCTTTCAGATAGTCCAATAATTTTTAAATTCTCTCTCCTGGATCTATTTTCCAGATCAAATGTTTTTCCAATGAGATATTTCCCATTGTTTTCTAATTTTTCATTCTTTTGGATTTGTTTTACAGTGTCTTGATTTCTCATAAAGTCACTAGCTTCCAATTGCTCTATTCTAATTTTTAAGGAAGTATTTTCTTCAGTAATCTTTTGGACTTCCTTTTCCATTTGTCCAATTTTGTTTTTTAGGGCATTCTTCTCCTCATTGACTTTTTGGACCTCTTTTGCCATTTGGGTTAGGCTATTTTTTTAAGGTGTTATTTTCTTCAGTATTTTTTTGGGTCTCCTTTAGCTAGCTGTTGACTTGTTTTTCATGATTTTCTTGCATCACTCTCAGTTTTTCCTCTACTTCTCTTACTTGCTCCTCAAAATCCCTTTGGAGCTCTTCCAAGGCCTGGGACTGATGCATATTCTTCTTGGAGGCTTCGGATGTAGAAGCTTTGGCTTTGTTGTCTTCTTCTGGTTGTATGTTTTGATCTTCTTTGTCACCAAAGTAAGATAATATAGTCTGACTCTTTCTAGGCTGCTTACTCGTGATCCCAGCCAATTACTTGAGTTTTAAACTCTTGGTTAAGGTAAAAGTCTGCTTCCAATGTGAAGAGTGTACTGTCCCAAGCTTTGGGGGTTTGTATAGTTGTTTTCAGAGGTACTTCTAGGGACCTATAAATTTTCGGTTCTTCCAAGGTGGTATGATAAGTGGTGAGGTGTTTCCTCTCCACAGCCACAACAAGCTTCACCACACCAGCATTCCTCCTAGCCCCAGGACCGCCCCTCAGAACTGTGACCCAGATCCAAGCACAGGCAAAGCAAGAGATTCCTGCCTCAGTAGTGGCAAAGAGATCCTTGCAATCCCTCTCTGATCAGCCACTCGATTCCCCCTCAGTCTGTGGGCTGGAAGTTCAGGAAACAGTTGCTGCTCCAGGCCACACTCGAGACTTGCTGCTGAGACCTAGCTCCTCTCACACTGCAGTCACAGACTTTTCTCGCTGACCTTCCATGTTGTCTTTGGCGTTCCTGGGTTGAGAAGTCTGGAAACTGCCACAGTTGCCCACTGTAAGGCTCTGAGGCCTGCTCCAGGTTCACTGCGGCCTGTGCATCCATGCTGAACTGTGCTTCTCTCCCCACTCCACATGATATACCTTTCTGGTCAACCATCCAGGCTGTCTTTGGCTGGATATATGCTTCACTCTGTCTTTTTGTGGGTTCTGCTGCTTTAGAATTTGTTTAGAGCCATTTTTTTAGGTATTTGGAGGGCTTTGGGAGAGAGCTCAAGACAGTCACTGCTTTCCCTCCGCCATCTTGGCTCTGCCTAACTTTTCTAATATTCTATTTACTGCCTTAATTTCTTTCTTGTTTATTTTGTGGCTAGATTTATCTAGTTCAGAGAGGGGGAGGTTGAAGTACCCCACTAGTATAGTTTTGCTGTCTATTTCTTCCTGTAACTCCCTGAACTTCTCCTCTAAGAATTTGGATGCTATACCATTTGGTGCATATAGGTTTAGTAATGATATTACTTCATTGTCTATGGTTCCTTTTAGCAGGATGTAGTTTCCTTCCTTATCTCTTTTGATAAGATCTATTTTTGTTTTTGCTTTGTCTGAGATCAGGATTACTACCCCTCCTTTTTTTTTCTTTTTACTTCAGCTGAAGCATAATATATCCACCTTTTACCTTTACTCTGTGTATATCCCTTTGTTTCAAATTTGTTTCTTGCAAACATCATATTGTAGGATCATGGTTTTTTAATCCATTCTGCTATCCACTTCCGTTTTATGGGAGAGTTCATCCTATTCGTATTCACAGTTATGATTACTATCTTTGTCTTTCTCTCCATCCTTTCCCCCCCTGCTTATGCTTTTCTTTCTCCTTTCTCCTCTTCCCTTGATCACTAGTGTTTTGCTTTTGACCACCACCTCTCTCAGTTCCTCCTCCCTTCTATTAGCCCCTTCCCTTTTCTTTCCCTTTACCCTTAGTACTTCTTCCCTTCCTTCTATCCCCACTCCCTTTTCCCCCCTTTTTCCTCCTACTGCCTATAGGGCAAGTTAGATTTCCATACCTAACTGATTATGTTATTCCCTTCTTGAGACAAATCTGATGAGAGTAAAGTTCAAACAATGCTTGTTGCTCTTCCTTCTTTCCCTCTGCTGCCCTAGGGCAATATTTTCTAGGCTTTCAGAGGTTGATAAGGGAGGGTAAGAGCTACTTACTTTTTACTCCACCATCTTGGCTCCCAGAAGTGGAAGTCTTGAATCTGGGTTTTCTGACATAGTGACCATCTCTTTATTATTTCCATGCTATTATTTTAGTTTTTTATTAGATGTTTTTTGATAATTACTGGGTACCTCCATATTAAAAACAAACAAAATTGTTTGAGTAACATTCACCTAAATACTTGTATTATTATCAAAGGAAGAGAAATTAAATAATTCAAAGAGAATTAAAAAGGGCAAATCTTATCAATAATTGTTTTTCTTTTTCTGAGGAATCAACCCTTTTTTTAAGCTTAACCTACAAATGATAACCTTTCCTAATTTAAATTATACTTAATGCATAATATTCTCAAGTGATAGCATGAGTTCTACTGATAGGCATTTGAGAATAAGAAGAAATGTGTGATTACTGTTGAAAAGAAATTCATAGAGACATTTTATGGAGCAATAGAGCCAAGCAGCAGGTTAAAAATGCCAGCAATGAAAACCACCTTTCAAGCATTCCTTGAAAAGAAAAGGTATAATTTCATAGTCATTTAGTTTTCTGAATTTGTCCTTGCAACCCTGCCACTGGTCAGATCTAATTCATGCTGGCAGTAGAATTGAGACATCAGGCCTTGAGAGGTGACTGAAGTACTGGAGAGTGTCACAGTACCTTTTTTATAAGCTAATGCGTCCTTGACAAGAGGGATCTTTCTAGGGCCTTACAAAATATAGGGCAGGGCCTTGCTTTGCAGGGGAGATAGACCTTGGCAGTTCAACAACTGTGACTTTAACTGGTGACCCTGATATTTGGTGGGCTTTCGAGGAAGTTATGATTTAGCATTCATTTGTGAAACTTCACAACCACATCTGTTGAAGAAGGAGGCAGAAAGGTATAATAGAAAGGGCACTGACTCTGCAGTCAGAGAATATGAGTTTGAGAGTTGTCTCTGATGTTTACACTATCTGTGTGATGAAGGGCAAGCCTATACCTATAAATCTCATCATTTTCATCTATAAATGATGGGATTGGTCTAATGTCCACTGAAGTCTCTTCTCTCTCTTGATCTATGCTTTTATCTATGGTATTTCTCTAAATAGATTTCCTGGATTTGTATAAAAACACTTTGATATGAACAAGGGGCTCAGATGAGGTATAATCAAATGACCTTTAATGACTACATTATTTCATCTTTGTCATTACATAAGATCACAGATATAGAGATAAAGAAATGTCATGTAGTCCAACCCCCTCAATTTACAGCTGAGGATACTGAGGCCCAGAGAAATTAAGTGACTTGGCCAAGGTAACTCAGTAAGTAAATCTCAAAATAAGGATTTGAGCTAAATGTGTATGTGCTTTGAAAAAAAATAGCATTCATAGTTCTGTCAAAAAATTGGTGATATTTCATAGACACTTATTAGTGGCAGTTAGGTGGTACAGTGGATAGAGCACCAGCCCTGGAGTCTGGATGACCTGAGTTCAAATCCAGTCTCAGACCAGACACTTAACACTTATAATTGCCTCGTATATATATATATATATATATATATACACATATATATGGGTGTGTGTGTGTGTGTATAATTAGCATCAGACTAATAATCACGAACTATTAAAGTAAATATATGCTTATAATAGTATATATCACAACATCAAATGTGTCTATGAGTTGTTTTCGAAGAATGTCCATGTCTTCTGGTCTGTGGAATACATATATTTATCAAGTAATTGGAATGATAGTGAAATTCTAATATAAACTCATGCCAGTAATATGTGGTTATTTTTGGTCAATGATTTTTTTTCTTGATTTGTCATAATAGGAAATCACTATTATGCTATCTGAATTCTCCTAAAGTCAGTTGAGATAATATGACTTATTATTTAAATGATATTGATTCTTATCTTCCATAGACCCAAATAATATTTTTCTTATAAGAGAAGAGAAATAAATGAAAATATGTAAAATGGGGCAATAAAAATGTGATTTCTTTATTTTGTCCTTGAATCAAGAGGATAAGAATTCAGGGAATAAAAACATTGAATGACTTTCTAATAGGTAGAGCCAGTATCAAATGATATATTATACTAATGAATGTTTAGAAAAAGAAAATATAACACAGAAGGCAAGGGTATAGTTATATCTCAATTAACTAGAAATCTTACTTCATTTTACTTCTTTCATCTTAAGAAAAAAGTGGCAAATGATAGCTGAAGTCAAATCAATGGTTTTACCTTGGACAAGTCACTTAATGTCCCTGGGGTTCAGTTTCATTATCTATAAAATGATGAGTTTCTACTCAACGGCCTCTAAGGTTCCTTCTAACTATAAATTTATATTCTAGGAACCATTTATATCAAATCTAGAGTAGTTTATGATGCACTTAAAATTGCTCATAATGATGGCTCCATTTCATTACCAAATCCATCTGAGTCAGATTCAATTAATTTCAGGATTCCACAAATAAATAAAATAGGATTGTGAACTAAAACATTGAAGAGAGAATATCAACCAAGATGATTAGGTGAGAGATACTTTAGTAAAGGTCTGAGAAATGACACAGGATCAGTAGTAGTCATCTATATCTTTCTGCTGAGGCTGATATTTGTAAACATAATCTTGATACTAGAGCAGTCTGTTGTCTTTCTGGGGTATATATGCAGGATGTGACAAAAGCTCCAAAGACTATTACACCCAATAACAACAATATGCCTCTGGTAATTGAAGTGAGCACCAACTATAGAGCCAGAAGGAATTAGGAAAACATTACTAAGGGTTATATAAAATCCTCAATAATAAGTTGAAGACCTTAGAGGCACAAGTAGTATGTTCACCAATGATGCTAATTCAAAGCAAAACTTGAGAAAAGGAAAGCAGTTTTGAGAAGGAAAGACCTAGTTAAGAGGTTGGTGTTAATTGCTGAGTCTTCTTAATTCCACCTTTAAAATATTGCAATTTTGGTATCTTGAACAAGGGTTGTGAGTGTACCTATCAAGGAATGGTAAAAATGTATCTGCTTTTAGTCTCAAAAATATCATAAATAAAGACAACTCTGAAAGGAGAAAGGGATGGAGAAAATTGCTCGTCTCCTAAGTTAGATATAACAAGGATGCCACAATAAAGGAAAAATAGGAATAATGATGCTCAGATACTTATAAGAGACAATATCCAAGAAAGGACTAATCAATAAAACCCATGCCCTCAGATATCTATATAAAAATGTATAAAGTATATATAATAACAATGAATGAATTGGTGAACTTGAGCAAAAAGGCAATTTGGGCTTTGGGTTTCATTGAACTTGGTGAAATACAACCCATGATTCAGATTTCACTACAGAAAGGTAAGCCACATTCAAAAGAAAGAAGGGAAGGGAACAAACATTTATTAAGTATCTACTATGTTAAGAGCTTTGTAAATATTGCCTCATTTGATCCTCACAAAAACCTCTGAGTGAGGTACTTTTATTATATTCCACATTAGAATTTAAGCTTTTTAATGACATGGAATCCTTTTGCCTTTCTATGTGTCCTGAGGATTTTATAGTCCCTAATATGCAGTAAATTATTGATTGATTGAAGTAGTTGCTATTTGTCAGCCCCTTCACAAATGACTTCCTTCCTGCTCAGAAACTCTTCTCAGCAGTATACACTCAGTTGACTTTTTTTAAGTAGTATGATTCTGCCCCTTTAGAAAAGGAACTTTCAGCTGTTATTTAAGTAACATTTCTTTAAATGCTTTATAATATCTATGTAACAACAGTAAATTTATTCCACGAGATTATTTATTTTTATGTAATTTGTCAATCACCCTTATCCATAGGCAAAAAGGACCTAAGACTAAGGCAGAGAGGTGAAAGGTAAGTATTATAGCTGGCTATTACACATAGGTAAATTGCAACCAATTCAGTTCCACTACTTTGGTTTAGCATAAGGTGAAAAAGGAAAAAATGTCAAACATATCACCCCCATCATCCAATATCTTAAAGTTCACAATTTCATTGGGGTGACTATTTACCAATACAAACTACTGCCAGTCCAAGACTATCCTTCCTAGGCATTTCTTATCCATGTTTTTTTTTCCCTTTTAAGTCCTTCCTAGAAGACCCCCCCCCCCCCCAGCATTCCCAAGGCTTTCCTCTTGAACTTTCATCTGTTTAGCTGTTGTCTCACAATATTCATCACTAGATGACTGGTCCATCTACTTTTATTTTATAATTATTTTGTATTTTGTACTTTGAAACATTTATCAAGGGCATATATGGTTGTAATATGGCACAACCTGCTTGTGCCCATTCATTGCCCTTTGGGTAACTTCTGATTTTATTTTTTCCAGGAATTAATGTCCCATGATTTTCAGGCCAGTAGCAATAATTTTGAAAATCTTGTTCAATTCTTTACCTTTATAATTAACAAGCTGATTTCTAAATGATCAAAAGGATATGTAGAACTTATTTCTATAGCAAATTATTTAAGTATATCTTCAATATTTTCCATAAATTTGGTTTGAAAATGTCTAAACCAAATGGGGCATATTCATTTTATTAGTATTTATTGTCTCTATTGTATAAAACTTTGCTGAGCATTATTATCACCTAACCTATATCACTTTGTTTTATCCACAAGAATAGATTTAAAGTTTCTATCAAATGTTTTGCTAGAAATTGAGGTCATCTATGTTTATGGTATTACCTCGATCTGCCAACTAGTAACAGTGCCAGCACTTGGGACAACTAGGTAGGACAGTGGATAGAGTGCCAGGCCTGGAATCATGAAGACTAATCTTCTTGGGCTAAAATCTGTCCTCAGACACTTTCTAGCTGGGTGACCCTGGGCAAGTCACTTAACCCTGTTTGCCAAAGTTTCCTCTCTATAAAATGAGCTGGAAAAGGAAATGGTGATCTACTCCAGTACCTTTGCCAAGAAAACCCCAAATGATGTGATGAAGAGTCAGACACAACTGAAATGACTGAAAAACAACAGTGCCAACAAAGCAAATGAGGTTAGATTAGCATGGATTGTCATTTAGGAAGCTATGTTAGCACTTAGTAATTATTACTTCCCTTTCTAAACTACCAAAACCTTCCTTTTCATAATACATCTTGGAATGTAAGAAAGTTATCACTGACAATAGTTTGTTGACCCCACTTTCTTTCTGTTTTAGAACATCAAGAGAGTGTTTGCTTAGATCCAGTAACGAACATTTTTCCTATAGGCCATGATTTTTCAAAGATCACTGACAGCAAATAGAAATCATATAGAAGTCAGAATTTCTAGGTTCAAAATTCAGGTAAATCATAACTTCTCTGGGGTCTCAGTTTCTTATAAAATGAGAAAATTGAATTTGATCTCTCAAGTCCCTTTCAATTATAACTCTATGATCTCTGTATTTGTTCTTTTATTATTTTCATATGGCACTCAGAGCATGTAATGTTCCTGAGGTTTTGCTTTTTTTACTTTGCATTGATTCATCTGTCTTTTGAAACCCATAGGAGTGTGTGTGTGTGTGTATGTGTATACACTGAGAGAGAGAGAGAGAGAGAGAGAGAGAGAGAGAGAGAGAGAGAGAG